>NW_011190513.1:0-680 GCF_000146605.3 Meleagris gallopavo | reverse complement strand
TTGAGGATGGTTTAATGACTAGTCCTGTCCCCTAGTCCTGTTTTCTGTACCATATGTGAAGGTTTTTCTTTTTTTCTGTTTTGCTGACTGATGGCGTTGGACTTTTTTGTTGCTTTCTTGTTGTGTTCCTTGTCTCCTTATCCTGGTGAAGGCTATATTATTACTTTATTATGAGTTCATGGTGATCATTAATAATTTTCTTGTATTGAATACGTTGATGTGTAGAGGTGTGCCTTGACCTAGTGATTTCTGTCTTCTATTTTGGCTCTTGTTGTTTAGTTTTGGAGACGTCTCAGACCGACCGTTAGCAATATTCAGTCCTCTTTTTGACTGGCATGCTATGTTGATTTCTGTGTTTGTGTTTGTTCTTGCTGAGGTTTTGTCAACTTGGTTTTGGTTTTCTCTTGTGCTCAGTTTGGTTTCACCAACTTTTCTTGCTTTGTTCCGTGTTTCCTGTTGCAGAAATTGCTCTCTTGCTTGAAGGGGAGGAGCTGCTGTTGCAGTCAATTATTTGTTCCTCTGCTGACTAAGAGGAATCCGTGAACACTGACTAGATTTTTCAGCAGTTTGGTAGCGAGGCAGTTTTGCTGTCAACAGAATTACAGGTTAATTTCTCGATGTTGAAATCCACGTGGAATTAGATTCTTGAGAGGAAAAAGACTTTGTGATTTCTTATTCAT
>NW_011190512.1:0-672 GCF_000146605.3 Meleagris gallopavo | reverse complement strand
GAGGGTCCTATGGGGTGTGTGGAGTCAGAGGAGTCCTGTGGGGTCAGTGAGGGTCCTATGGGGTGTGTGGGGTCCTATGGGGTCAGTGAGTGTCCTATGGGGTGTGTGGGGTCGGAGGAGGGGTCCTGTGGGGTCAGTGAGGGTCCTATGGGGTGTGTGGGGTCAGTGAGGTCCTGTGGGGTTCTGTGGGGTCAGTGAGGGTCCTATGGGGTGTGCGGGGTCGGAGGGGTCCTGTGAGGTGAGTGGGGTCCTCTGGGGTCAGTGAGGGTCCTATGGGGTGTGTCGGGTCAGAGGGGTTCCTGTGGGGTGAGTGGGGTCCTGTGGGGTCAGAGAGGGTCCTATGGGGTGTGTGGAGTCAGAGGAGTCCTGTGGGGTCAGTGAGGGTCCTATGGGGTGTGTGGGGTCCTGTGGGGTCAGTGAGGGTCCTATGGGGTGTGTGGGGTCAGAGGGGGTCCTGTGAGGTGAGTGGGGTCCTGTGGGATCAGTGAGGGTCCTATGGGGTGTGTAGGGTCAGAGGGGGTCCTGTGGGGTGAGTGGGGTCCTGTGGGGTCAGAGGGGGTTCTATGGGGTGTGTGGGGTCTTGTGGGGCTGGAGGGGGTTCTATGGGGTGTGTGGGGTCGGAGGGGAGGTCCTGTGGGGTCAGTGAGGGTCCTATGGGGTGTGCGGGGTCGG
>NW_011190511.1:0-446 GCF_000146605.3 Meleagris gallopavo | reverse complement strand
TGGTTTGCAAATTCCCTTGTGTCCTTCTGGGCATGCTTTTAAGGAGTTGGTCTTCCTCCAGAGAGATTTTTATTATTTTTCCCTTCACTCCCCTTCCCTCTGTTCCCTCCCCTTCCCCATTTCCTTAACTTCCCCTTGCCCGAGCTTACCTTCACTGGCATTTTTTTTTTATCTTTCTTTTGCCTATTGACTGGGTCAACAGGAAGGACGTAGACACCAAGGAAAGGCATAAGCTTATTTTATTGTCTATTTCAAAACAATACAAAAACAAAGCAGTGCCTTGTAGCGAAAAGATAAGCTTAGCAGGAAAGGAAATAAGCAGTGCAGTGAGTCTAATCATTACCACGTCACACTGTAATGACATGTAGCGCAGTGACAGTGATTAGGACAGACGCATCACCAGTTGCCCTCCTCCTTTATCATCATCCAGCTTCACAGTTGCTGGG
>NW_011190510.1:0-819 GCF_000146605.3 Meleagris gallopavo | reverse complement strand
GTTGCACGAGGGTTGTTGGGTTGGTGGTGTCACACGAGGGCTGGCGGTGCACAGGGGTTGGGTTTCGTGTCGCACGAGGGGTCGGGAGGGTTGTGGGGTTGGTGGTGTTGCACGAGGGTTGGTGGTGCACAGGGGTTGGGTTTCGTTGTGTTGCACGAGGGGTCGGGAGGGTTGTGGGGTTTGTGGTGTTGCACGAGGGCTGGTGGTGCACAAGGGTTGGTTTTCGTGGTGTTGCATGAGGGTTTTTGGGTGTTGCACAAGGGTTGGGGGTTGGTGGTGTTGCACGAGGGCTGGTGGTGCACAAGGGTTGGGTTTCATGGTGTTGCACGAGGGTTTGGGGGGGTTGTGGGGTTGGTGGTGTTGCACGAGGGTTGGTGGTGCACAGGGGTTGGGTTTCACGGTGTCACACAAGGGTTTGGGAGGGTTGTGGGGTTGGTGGTGTTGCATGAGGGCTGGTGGTGCACAGGGGTTGGGTTTCATGGTGTTGCACGAGGGTTTGGGGGGGTTATGGGGTTGCACGAGGGTTGGTGGTGCACAGGGGTTGGGTTTCATGGTGTTGCACAAGGGATTGGGAGGGTTGGGGGGTTGGTGGAGTTGCACGAGGGTTGTTGGGTTGGTGGTGTCACACGAGGGCTGGCGGTGCACAGGGGTTGGGTTTCGTGTCGCACGAGGGGTCGGGAGGGTTGTGGGGTTGGTGGTGTTGCACGAGGGCTGGTGGTGCACAAGGGTTGGTTTTCGTGGTGTTGCATGAGGGTTTTTGGGTGTTGCACAAGGGTTGGGGGTTGGTGGTGTTGCACGAGGGCTGGTGGTGCACAAGGG
>NW_011190509.1:0-506 GCF_000146605.3 Meleagris gallopavo | reverse complement strand
GGACACCGGGTGCAAGGGGGATAGATCCACCTAACTTGCACACCGTCTGGAAAAATTGTGCTACAGATATAGGCGAAACTAATACATAATCAATAGTTTTTCCGGAATTCGGATACATATTCATTACACCCCCGAGAGTTCATTAGCATGCAGACCCTCCCCTCTTGTGCGTGCGTAGTGGGTCATGGGATGAAGATTTGTCGTTTTCCTCGTGAAGGCTTCTGACCTTTCTCACTGTAAACTCCTGGCCTTTCAGGGGGGCACCCCCCCAAACCGGTTTCTTCTAGCCCTGTGGACACCTAATCACCTCCCTGCCAAATGTCCTCGGGCTGTTCTCAAACCCTTATCTTTATGGCCTTCATCCCCCTCGCTATCCCAGACACAGAGTCTGCCATCCCTTATTTTCTAACAAGCCCTACATTCTTGCTTCTATAAACTCTCTAACTATTCCCCTTCACCCGCCCTTATTCTCAGTCACTGTGAAGCCTTCTTGCCTTTTTACTTTC
>NW_011190508.1:0-477 GCF_000146605.3 Meleagris gallopavo | reverse complement strand
CCATTTTAGGAAGAAAGGCTAGCAAACTTCGCACCTGGGACACTGCCCAAACCTCAGCATGCCTGAGGGGATGCAAATGCAGGAATTCCTGCTGCCAAAAGACCAAATTTGAAAGCCTGAACACTTTATCTTCAGGAGAAGGCCTCCAATGTGATAAAAGCCAGAATATGTTATCTTCTAAATGTGGCAGCTCGTGCTAGGCAGGAGAAGCTGCAAAGGGAATGAACAGCTGCAGCCTTCCTTATACCACTGTTTCATGCCTTTGACCCAGATATCCACCCTGTTACAGGCCAGTCTTTGTACGGTCCATGCTCTTTTGGCCTCAGAACTTCTGGGATTTTTCCCTACTGACATATTTGAGGGAGGACTGACACTGCCTACTTCCTTCCCAACCCTGGTCTCTATAACTGGCCTGGACCAGGTTGCTCCATTTCAGTTTGCAGTCTCTCCTGATGCCTGCAGTGCATCCACATGTGC
>NW_011190507.1:0-839 GCF_000146605.3 Meleagris gallopavo | reverse complement strand
CTTATTTCCTTTCCTGCTAAGCTTATCTTTTCGCTACAAGGCACTGCTGTTTCTGTTTTGTTTGAAATAGACAATAAAATAAGCTTACGCTTTTTGCTTGGTGTCTACGTCCTTCCTGTTGACCCAGTCAACAGGCAAAAGAAAGATAAAAAATAAAACGCCAGTGAAGGTAAGCTCGGGCAAGGGGAAGTTAAGGAAATGGGGAAGGGGAGGGAACAGAGGGAAGGGGAGTGAAGGCGAAAAATAATAAAAATCTCGCTGGAGGAAGACCAACTCCTTAAAAGCATGCCCAGAAGGACACAAGGGAATTTGCAGACCACAGTTCTCAAGTCCTTACCCTGGCATTCTCTGAGGCTCCTATCCACCATTCAAACTCAGCAAATACCTCCAGAAACAAGCAAACAACAAACAAACAAACAAACAACCCATATCATGTATTTTGGGATGGTGCCATTCAGAACGGCAGTTTGGGATATTCCATACTGACTATTTACGAAAAAGTTAAGGTGAACTACCTTGTGGTATCTCCCTTACATTTCAGGTACGCAATGAGAAAGTCTGCACAACATGGGAAAGAAAAAGAAAGGAAAAGGAAAAAGAAAAAGGGAGGGGAGAAGGAAAAGGGAAAAAAGACCTTGTTCTTAGTGCCTACAGAGGATGTTCCACAGTACATCTGCAGGCCTTCTGGACAGCAGGTTTTATCTTGAAATGACTCATTTCCCTCTGCTGAACAGAAACGTCCCTTTGTTTCAGAAGTTCTTCAGTTCTACAGAGCTCCCAGAAATCACTGACTGCAGCCCTCTTTTACTTTGGGTATTTTACCTCCATCTTTACAGACG
>NW_011190506.1:0-507 GCF_000146605.3 Meleagris gallopavo | reverse complement strand
AGAGATCAGCACCCGTGGGAACCTTCCTCTTCCTCCTTCTTCACAACCTCTGCTTTGCTGTTTGCCTGCTCCAGTGCGGACAGTGCTGGACGTTCTGTGTTAGCAGTGACCTGTTGGTGACAGACATTTTACTGGATAAAAACCTCTTTTTGACTCTTTTACTCTTTTACCCTTGCGTGTGACAGTGGAGATGGACAAAACTGACATTTCCCAGATAAAACACAATTGATAGCCACGAGGCAGGTCAGGCTTTTGGGGGACTGTTAAACTTTAGAGCAGAGGTTCCCATTGCTGATTGCTGAGGGTGGATTGTAACAGAGATCTTTATTGTGTCCGTGGAAGCTGCTGCTGGGTTTCATGGGTGCGTTACCTAATGGGATTGTTTCGTTTCCCAGAGCAGGCATGTGAGCTCAGCTGTTGTTTCCCTTAGAGTTCATTATTTACAGAGCTCTGGGATTTGCTGGGTTTTCTCAGGACAATCTGAACTCTGGGAAAGCAGTGTTTTCC
>NW_011190505.1:0-608 GCF_000146605.3 Meleagris gallopavo | reverse complement strand
CCCAGATAAACACAATTGATAGCCACGAGGCAGGTCAGGCTTTTGGGGACTGTTAACCTTTAGAGCAGAGGTTCCCATTGCTGATTGCTGAGTGGTGGATTGTAACAGAGATCTTTATTGTGTCCGTGGAAGCTGCTGCTGGGTTTCATGGGTGCGTTACCTAATGGGATTGTTTCGTTTCCCAGAGCAGGCATGTGAGCTCAGCTGTTGTTTCCCTTAGAGTTCATTACTTACAGAGCTCTGGGATTTGCTGGGTTTTCTCAGGAACAAATCTGAACTCTGGGAAAGCAGTGTTTTCCTGTGAAACACCCTGGTCTGAGTCACAGCTGCCACTGGAAGTAAACTAAAAGAAAAGGGAGCCCAGAAATGCAGGTGGTTTTCAATTGTTGCTTTTAATGAAGACGATCCTACAGCCAGTGCCAGCCAGTGAATCTTTTTAGCTGGGCTTTGAAATGCTCCTGAAGGTGAATTCTTTCTTTCTGGCACTGGCTTTGCAGCATGCCACTGTTACGTTTGCCTTGGTATCATTCTGGATTTTCTGAACGTCTCCCATTTCCGAATTTGTACTTTTCACTGGGGAAATCCCCTCACAGCCTTTCCTTAGGTTT
>NW_011190504.1:0-525 GCF_000146605.3 Meleagris gallopavo | reverse complement strand
TTTCCCAGAGCAGGCATGTGAGCTCAGCTGTTGTTTCCCTTAGAGTTCATTATTTACAGAGCTCTGGGATTTGCTGGGTTTTCTGAGGAACAAATCTGAACTCTGGGAAAGCAGTGTTTTCCTGTGAAACACCCTGGTCTGAGTCACAGCTGCCACTGGAAGTAAACTAAAAGAAAAGGGAGCCCAGAAATGCAGGTGGTTTTCAATTGTTGCTTTTAATGAAGACGATCCTACAGCCAGTGCCAGCCAGTGAATCTTTTTAGCTGGGCTTTGAAATGCTCCTGAAGGTGAATTCTTTCTTTCTGGCACTGGCTTTGCAGCATGCCACTGTTACGTTTGCCTTGGTATCATTCTGGATTTTCTGAACGTCTCCCATTTCCGAATTTGTACTTTTCACTGGGGAAATCCCCTCACAGCCTTTCCTTAGGTTTTCATCATGCGGTGTCTCAGCAGCACTGAGTCAAGTGAAAGCACAGCACCTGATGATTTTCGCCAAGATTTTTCTCTCTGTCCCTTGAGAACTTT
>NW_011190503.1:0-850 GCF_000146605.3 Meleagris gallopavo | reverse complement strand
TAATGAAGACGATCCTACAGCCAGTGCCAGCCAGTGAATCTTTTTAGCTGGGCTTTGAAATGCTCCTGAAGGTGAATTCTTTCTTTCTGGCACTGGCTTTGCAGCATGCCACTGTTACGTTTGCCTTGGTATCATTCTGGATTTTCTGAACGTCTCCCATTTCCGAATTTGTACTTTTCACTGGGGAAATCCCCTCACAGCCTTTCCTTAGGTTTTCATCATGCGGTGTCTCAGCAGCACTGAGTCAAGTGAAAGCACAGCACCTGATGATTTTCGCCAAGATTTTTCTCTCTGTCCCTTGAGAACTTTCAGCTGGCAGACAGCATTCACAAAACTCCCAAAGCAATGCAAGTTTTTCCTCATCCAATAAGTCATTTTCTGTAGTGCCTTTCCTGTATTGCTGTAACTCGCCGCTTTTCAATGACCAAATGTCAGCTGTCTTCTGCAAAATCTTTTTCAGGAGCAATCAGGAGATGTTTGAATTGCTTCAACTCCGTGCACTGATTGAAGATCTTCAGAAGATGGCAGACCCAGCCAACTCTTCCATCTGGACCAAGCTAAATTCCATTCTGTCCAATCTGGGAGCAGAGCAGAGTGGCACTCGTGCTGCCCCTGCAGACACAGCTCACTAGCAGCATCTGCCAAGCGACTCGAAAAAAAGGAAAAGAAACGTGCACGTATAATAAACATATAATGAATGTACAGGACTGAATCCAGCAGGCAGTTTTAGCAGATGTGGGGAAGAGGAGAGGCTGAACTGTACGCATGTTTTCCTTGAGGCTTTCACACTCTTCCAGATGTTCATTTATCAGCACTACCTCTACGTAGCCACAGCTGGCAGAGCAGAGGG
>NW_011190502.1:0-645 GCF_000146605.3 Meleagris gallopavo | reverse complement strand
AGGAGATGTTTGAATTGCTTCAACTCCGTGCACTGATTGAAGATCTTCAGAAGACGGCAGACCCAGCCAACTCTTCCATCTGGACCAAGCTAAATTCCATTCTGTCCAATCTGGGAGCAGAGCAGAGTGGCACTCGTGCTGCCCCTGCAGACACAGCTCACTAGCAGCATCTGCCAAGCGACTCGAAAAAAGGAAAAGAAACGTGCACATATAATAAACATATAATGAATGTACAGGACTGAATCCAGCAGGCAGTTTTAGCAGATGTGGGGAAGAGGAGAGGCTGAACTGTACGCATGTTTTCCTTGAGGCTTTCACACTCTTCCAGATGTTCATTTATCAGCACTACCTCTACGTAGCCACAGCTGGCAGAGCAGAGGGACAAGAAGCTCCAGGTCTTGCTCCACTAGCTCAGAGAAATGCCGTGTCTTTGTGCTACAGCCTTACATCTCACAACCCTTAAACAGGTAAACAAAGATCTCGGGACTGCTCCTGAGTTCATTTACATCCGCCGAAACTCAGAACAGACAGACTGGTATCAAAGCAGCACAAATTAGAGGAGGGAAAGGGCACAACTCTGGAAGCCTGATGGCTCTTCTCATGCTGCCACCATCAGAGCACATTTCCTCCCTGCTCACTCCAAGT
>NW_011190501.1:0-500 GCF_000146605.3 Meleagris gallopavo | reverse complement strand
TTATCAGCACTACCTCTACGTAGCCACAGCTGGCAGAGCAGAGGGACAAGAAGCTCCAGGTCTTGCTCCACTAGCTCAGAGAAATGCCGTGTCTTTGTGCTACAGCCTTACATCTCACAACCCTTAAACAGGTAAACAAAGATCTCGGGACTGCTCCTGAGTTCATTTACATCCGCCGAAACTCAGAACAGACAGACTGGTATCAAAGCAGCACAAATTAGAGGAGGGAAAGGGCACAACTCTGGAAGCCTGATGGCTCTTCTCATGCTGCCACCATCAGAGCACATTTCCTCCCTGCTCACTCCAAGTTCTGTTTATCCAAGGGACTTCTACGAACTCCCCTGGGAAAAGAGCTCGGCTTCTAAACAGGGGTTTTGTCTCCCTTAGGGAGCTTTACACCAGCAATCTAACATTCAAGGCTAGAAAAGGAGACCCTTCTGCAGATCTGAAGGCTTTGTCAACAAGAGGAGTAGCAGATGCTTAAAATGGCAGAACTGACT
>NW_011190500.1:0-647 GCF_000146605.3 Meleagris gallopavo | reverse complement strand
GGCAGAGCAGAGGGACAAGAAGCTCCAGGTCTTGCTCCACTAGCTCAGAGAAATGCCGTGTCTTTGTGCTACAGCCTTACATCTCACAACCCTTAAACAGGTAAACAAAGATCTCGGGACTGCTCCTGAGTTCATTTACATCCGCCGAAACTCAGAACAGACAGACTGGTATCAAAGCAGCACAAATTAGAGGAGGGAAAGGGCACAACTCTGGAAGCCTGATGGCTCTTCTCATGCTGCCACCATCAGAGCACATTTCCTCCCTGCTCACTCCAAGTTCTGTTTATCCAAGGGACTTCTACGAGCTCCCCTGGGAAAAGAGCTCGGCTTCTAAACAGGAGTTTTGTCTCCCTTAGGGAGCTTTACACCAGGAATCCAACATTCAAGGCTAGAAAAAGGAGACCCTTCTGCAGATCTGAATGCTTTGTCAACAAGAGGAGTAGCAGATGCTTAAAATGGCAGAACTGACTCCAAGTTCAAATTGCCATTGCTTTGTTCTGCTCCTTATTTTTCAAAACAAGCACACAAAAGTTCATCTTGTTCCCCTCTTCTTATAAACCGTTTTTCTGGCCATGACCTCTTAGAAACACTCATCAGGACTGGTTTTCCAACACAGCTTCAGCATCAAGGAGTTCTGTAATGCTTCC
>NW_011190499.1:0-1165 GCF_000146605.3 Meleagris gallopavo | reverse complement strand
CAAGGGACTTCTACGAGCTCCCCTGGGAAAAGAGCTCGGCTTCTAAACAGGAGTTTTGTCTCCCTTAGGGAGCTTTACACCAGGAATCCAACATTCAAGGCTAGAAAAAGGAGACCCTTCTGCAGATCTGAATGCTTTGTCAACAAGAGGAGTAGCAGATGCTTAAAATGGCAGAACTGACTCCAAGTTCAAATTGCCATTGCTTTGTTCTGCTCCTTATTTTTCAAAACAAGCACACAAAAGTTCATCTTGTTCCCCTCTTCTTATAAACCGTTTTTCTGGCCATGACCTCTTAGAAACACTCATCAGGACTCGTTTTCCAACACAGCTTCAGCATCAAGGAGTTCTGTAATGCTTCCACAGCGCTGCAGATGCGGTCCCTCTCCTTGGAGCCAAACCTACAGTGAGGTGGTGAGGCACTGGAGCAGGTTCCCCTGTGCTGTGGTTGATGCCCTGTCCTGGAGGCTTCCAAGGGAGGCTGGATCAGGCCCTGGGCACCCTGATGGAGCTGTGGTGTCCCTGTGCACTGCAGGGAGCTGGGCCAGAGGGCCTTTAAAGGTCCCTTCCATCTCTAAGGATTCCATGACTCTGTGGTTGTAGGACAGAGCCAAGTAGGAAGGGCTTTGGTGGGTATCCCACACTGCCTGCAGAAATACTTGAACCTGGGGGGCGTTTGACCCCCTCGACCCCCCAAAATCCCTCCATGCCAATGGGACCCCCAAGATTCCCAAGCCCACTGGGACTCCCCACACCCTCCTAAATCCAATAAGCCCCCCCAGAAAAGGCAGGACTCGTGGGAACCCTCAGCCCCTGCCAATCCCCATAGGACTCCTCACAGTAAAACAGGGGCCCAGAGAGCCCTACAGCCCAATGGGACCCCCAACACAATGGGACTGCCCAACCCCAAGAAGACCCCCTCCGAGAAATCCGAGTAGGAGCCCCTGGAGCCCCCAGTCCCAATGGGCCACAGCTGCCATCCATCAGCCACCTGTAAATTCTCGATGGAAAGTAAAGGCATCGACAGCATGAGATGATCGAGCCAGAAACGGGCAGCACAAACAGAGTGGGGAGAAATGCTCTGAGTCAGAGATACGGCTGAGCTGCCCAGATCTTCTTCTCGGCTCACCACCCGGCTCAGAGAGTCTGGTGATCTTCTCACTGCTCG
>NW_011190498.1:0-1007 GCF_000146605.3 Meleagris gallopavo | reverse complement strand
TACACCATTGTTGCACTAACTGCTTTTTGATAAGCCTACTAACTCAATAACATTTCAGGCAGATTTGGTACAGTCTCATCAAAGTAGCGATGCTGATTTCTTTCCCAGTTGGCCTCATATGACTATACAATAGAGGAGAAAATTATTCAAAATATTACCTTAAGCATTTGAGGTTAGGAATTAGCCAGATGGAAAGCCAGAATCAAGTATTTGAGAGACTAAGGAGGAACCCTGTCAAGCTAAAATAAAGCAGTATGAAATATGGGCAGCCAACTAAAAGTCTGCGAGCTTTGCACTACAGTTATTAAACATATAAAGATTGTTTCCCATTTCACAGACAAGATTTACCTGATGCTCACCTATCCCAAAAACCATTGCTTTACTTGGCTCTGCTATTCTGTACTGCTTAAATAATGAAATAATCTTATTCCTTCACAACACTGACATTTGCACAAGTCAGTCAACTGCCAAGCTTTTACCCTGCACGAGAATTGCCCGCACTTTTAAGCTTTTAAAGCATAGCTAAATTGGATTATGTTTCTTACATACAACAGGAAATTAAGCAACAAAAATTAACTCCAGGAATACTGTTGTTTTGGGGGATTGTTTTTGTTGTTGTTGTTTTTTTAAAACAGGGGCATCCTTAGCAGCTGGAGTGCAGTAAGAAAAGTACCATGCTACATGAAATTACTTGAAAGATAAAAATAATGATGATTTTAATCTCTTTTTTAAAATCATTAACTAGACTATTTGGAACCATCACACTAGTGCCAACTTTTTTTTTTTTCCTTCTTGCCTGTAGCTAGCAAGCCCTGAAATGTCATTGCTTACAGGCTATTGCACATTCTAATTTAAATTTAAACTATTCTGATTTTTGACCCAAGGGAATAAGCTGTAACCAAATACAAATAGCAAAAATACTCAGCATTTTAGTTCAGCATTCTGGAACTAGACTATACAGACATCTGCGTTCTCTGCTTTTACATCTGCTAACTGAATCCCACCTT
>NW_011190497.1:0-516 GCF_000146605.3 Meleagris gallopavo | reverse complement strand
CACATCCACTATTTGGTCTCCATAAACATTCAGCAAGAATCAGTGAATGTCAGCTGATGCAATGTTTTCCATGTAGAGAAATTCAATGACACACCTTTGCTTCATATGCAATTCCATGTCAGACATCACTTTGTCAGAATGCCCCTCTGCTGCCATCTCTTGCTGCTAACAAACCTGAATATTGGTGGGAAGGCTCAACCTCTACTGCTATAACACCAACATCCACGTCTGATTTCATGGGTCAACATAATAAAATATTATTTTCTTTCTTTTGGAGCAGCCCTCATATATAATATAGTTAATTTATATGAGTAACAAAACATTTTAAATTTTAATATTCTTTATAAAACCATAAAAAAATGCAAGCAACAAAACTGTAAAACTAGTGGGATAGTTGACCTTTATTTTGTGAAACTAATACCTGCATCTTGTTCACTGGTGATGGATTCAGTTCTTAGTGCATTCTCAAGCATTCATCAGAGATTTTTGATGAAATTTTGTTTTTTCTGTGCTTCA
>NW_011190496.1:0-519 GCF_000146605.3 Meleagris gallopavo | reverse complement strand
TGACTCCGGGCTTTTCTGTGAAATGTTATATCTTTTAGGAGGAGTGGGAAATACTAAAAAATCTCTGATTGTGTGTTCAGTTCACTTGGACAGCGATACAGCCATGGAAGTCTGCTGCTCAGAGTTCCATTTTTATTATTTATTTATTTGTTTGTTTGTCTTGGTCTTGATTAGTAATAATGTGCAAATAATATTTTCTTTTGTCATTTCTTGGAGCGCATCTGGTATTTGCTGGAAAATTCAGGTAAAGAAATGAGCACATACATCTTACTCTTAAAAAAAAATCAGCGGAAAATGTGAATTGCATTAAAAAGATCAGCAAGGCTGAGAACTAAGTACATTCAGAAAGATTTTGGGTTCCGCATCTAATGGAGTAGAATTATTCTAAATGCAGAAGGAAGTATCTGTTTGCTCCCATGCAGCTGTTACACACCAACCAAAAAAGGCTCTGCAGGAATGTGTGAGACAGAGCTATTCATCACAGCACCAGAAATGGAACTGACTTCATGAGCAACCAAA
>NW_011190495.1:0-572 GCF_000146605.3 Meleagris gallopavo | reverse complement strand
TACACTGAGAGATTGGTGAGGCTGTGGTGCAGGCTGCCCAGAAGCTGTGGTGCCCCATCCCTGGAGGCACTGAAGGCCAGGCTGGATGAGGCCCTGGGCAGCCTGAGCTGGTGAGGGGCAGCCCTGCACATGGCAGGGGCTGGGGCTGGGTGGACTTTAAGGTCCTTTCCAACCCAAGCCTTTCTGTGACTATGATAAGGCAAAGAGCCTGGGATTAAAGGAGTGAGTCTCGTGTGATGCAGAGTGTCAGAGTGTAAAAAGTGTAAAAAGTGTCTCTCTTCCATTTTTAAGCTCTCTTTAAGTACTGGAAGGCCACAGTGTGATCTCCCTGGAGCCTTCTACTGTCCTGGCTGAACAAGCCCATCTCCCTCAGCTTGTCTTCATAAGACAGGTGCTTCTGCTGTCTGAGCATTTTTGCGGCTTCCTCTGCACCCATCAGCTCTACACCCCTCCTGTCCTGGGGGCCGCAGGCTCGGACGCAATACTCCAGATGGGGGCCTTACAGGGGCAGAGCAGAGGGGAGGACAACTCGCCTTGCCCTGCTGCCACCCCTTTTTGATGCAGCCCAGGGG
>NW_011190494.1:0-1343 GCF_000146605.3 Meleagris gallopavo | reverse complement strand
CAGGATAACAAACTACAATACAATATAATACAATACTGTTAGAACTGGAGCTAATAAATCATACAAAATGAGAAATCAAGAAGGAAGGGGGAGGTCAAGAGATCTGAACAACTTTTATCTTTTCCCTCTGAGCAGAAATGGCAACTAAACAGCGTGCAGTCCTCTGGAGGATGTAGTTCTTCTTCTCTTCTGAGACAGGTACATTCTGGACCTGGAACATTAACTCTTTAACTCACTTTAACATGATGTTATGATGTGGAATACCAATAACCAAAAATCATAAAACCATAACATACCTGCATATGCAAAGCAAATCGCCTCTTAGTTAAAATTTTTGGTGATCTCAGGATTGAGATTTTCCTTAGAAAAGACTATGTGAACTCATTAGAATTTTGTCCAACATGAAAAGTCATTACCTCAATATGAAACTGACATTTCTCTCCAAATAGAGATACTGGGGGCCTGATCTGTGTGGGGATCAATTCACACTTTAGCTGGTTGTGAGCAGCAATTGGTATAGCTATGTTTGTGCTAGTACGTAGGGCTGAAGGACAAGATGCAATTTGCCTGGAGTGTGACAACCCTAGTTTTGAGCAGAAAGAAGTTAATTCCATGGGCAGCATTGTCCTCTTTGCTTTCTGATGGGCTTGCACAGTTATTACCAGGTATCTATGACTGATGCCAGGGAACGCCTTGAATAATGCCTACTTAAGAGTCTATGGTGTTCATGATCTTTTATTTTTATTTTCACTTTTCAAGCACTTTGATCTTGCTTTGGGAGCTCTGAAGACTTCACTTGTTTTCCTTTACTTTAGCATTTCTCTTGGGCAGACTACCTGAGTTTCAAGTTCCAGTCATTTTAAACAAGGTGTAACTTGGTTAGAGCTTCCTGGCAGAATACACGGAGCCACTTCTCTGTCACTGAAGGAATCAGAGAAAGGCTTAGGTTGAAGGGGACCTTAAAGATCATTTTGCTCCAACCTCCTTGCCATAGGCAGGGTTACCTATTGCTAGATCACGTTGCAAGGGACCTCATCCAACATATCCTT
The DNA here is from genome assembly GCF_000146605.3 of Meleagris gallopavo. Lineage (NCBI taxonomy): Eukaryota > Metazoa > Chordata > Aves > Galliformes > Phasianidae > Meleagris > Meleagris gallopavo. The sequence continues at coordinate 294 of NW_011190494.1, read as the reverse complement.
GGTTACCTTCAGGGATGGGGCATCCATAACTTCACGTGGCCTCAATTTTCAGGCCTGTCCAAGTCTTTCTGGATGGTGTCCCTTTCTTTTATTGTGTCAACTGCACCAGTCAGCTTGTTGTCATCAGAAATCTTGTTGACAGTGCACTCAATCCAGCTATCTACATCATTGATAAAGATGTTGAAGAGCACCGGACCCAAGACAGACCCCTATGGCACATCACTTGTGATTAGCCTCCACCTGGACATAGAACCGTTGACCACAAACTCTGGCCTGTGACCATCCAACAAAATT
>NW_011190493.1:0-551 GCF_000146605.3 Meleagris gallopavo | reverse complement strand
CTATGGGTCGTAATGGGTGGCCTAGAGGTGATAATGGGTGTCCTATGATTGATACTGGGTGCTTGTGGGTGCTAAGGGGTGCGCTATGGGTGATAATGGGTGTCCTGTGGGTGATAATGGGAGTCCTGTGGGTGCTAATAGGTGTCCTATGGGTGATATTGGGTGTCCTATGGGTCGTAACGGGTGCCCTATGGGTTGTAATGGGAGTACTATGGGTGATAATGGGAGTCCTATGGGTTGTAATGAGTGCCCTATGGGTGATAATGGGTGTCCTATAGGTGCTAATAGGTGTCCTATGGGTGATACTGGGTGTCCTGTGGGTGATACTGGGTGTCCTGTGGGTGATAATGGGTGTCCTATGGGTGATACTGGGTGTCCTGTGGGTGATAATGGGAGTCCTGTGGGTGCTAATAGGTGCCCTATGGGTGATACTGGGTGTCCTATGGGTCGTAACAGGTGCCCTATGGGTTGTAATGGGAGTCCTATGGGTGATAATGGGTGCCCTATGGGTCGTAATGGGTGGCCTAGAGGTGATAATGGGTGTCCTATGA
>NW_011190492.1:0-523 GCF_000146605.3 Meleagris gallopavo | reverse complement strand
ACTCTTTAAGCTGCCTTCTAGGTTCTATCACCCTATAACACTTCTGGAAATACATAGGAAAATGTAAAAATCACTGTCACACTGTTAGCTGGTCACTATAGTCTCTGTAATACCTTTCAAAGGAAGAAAGTATACTATTTATGATAAAAGGATAACAACTGGCAAAAAAAAAAAGAATAAAGCAGGAGATGCTTCAGTAAGTGTGTTTACAGAAGTTCTTTATTTATCTAATGTACTTGAAAATCAATGCAGTGAACCCATATCAGCAAAGTTGTTCCACTGAAAAACTGCTGTTCACTGGAGATTAATACAAAGTGAGGTCATAGAACAAAAGATCACTAAGGTCTTGTTTAAAGGAAAGATAGTAAGAAAGAACAGAAATGTAAAAAGGAAAAGATACATGCTATAAAGACATCAGAATTTCACTTCTCTTACTATCAAATAATGTGCACTGTAGAATAAAATGTTCACAAATATTCACATATTCACATACTTAGCTACCTTCTCCATGTACAGTGTCATT
>NW_011190491.1:0-717 GCF_000146605.3 Meleagris gallopavo | reverse complement strand
TTTCTTGAATGTATTTTTCCATCTCATCGGCAACCAAACTACACCACTCATCTGTAGTAAAGCCCCCAGTTCAAGTCTTCTCTGGTACAATCTTTGATCAAGTGGTGCTAGTATGGTTTAGTGAATCAGAAATCTTATGCTTGGTATTTTACAGGCTTAAGCATTATACCTAACCAGAAATACTCAATGTTGGCTATAGTATGCAGTCCTAAAATGCCACAGACAAACAGCACAAGAATTCCTTACTAAAAAAAACAACAAGACACCTGGCACGTCTGTTTGCACAGGTAACGCTGTCATCACAAGCAACTGGCACTCAAAAAATGCAAAGAGAAAGCTTTTCTCCCTCATTCAGTGAGCTGAGTCCTTCATTTCAAGACTACTCCATCATGGCAATGGAACAATGAAAAGCGAGATGAAGCTGCAGCTTTGTAAAACTATTTTGGTTCTCTTTCTTCAGAAAACCTATCCGACATTCTTTTGACAATGTAACAGCTATAATAGTGCCAAAGAAAGACAGAAAGAAAGAAATGATAAAAATTTGGCATCAGAGGAACATAGCATCCCCTGAAGTCTTTTTTTTCTTCCCTGTATTAAGGGGAGAAAGTCCTGGCAAGTAGGCAGAGTTTGTACTAAAGAAAATGGCTCATCATAGTACAAAGAATACTTGAAACCAAATTGCAGACTATTTGCATAATACTTCCCTTTCTTTCCCTT
>NW_011190490.1:0-755 GCF_000146605.3 Meleagris gallopavo | reverse complement strand
TGTCACGGGCATAAATTCATCTAGTTAACTCCATGACACAATGGTAAAATGCTGGGCAGAAGAAAACATTGAATGGCGATTCCATCTGCCGCATAATCCGACACGTCCAGGCCTTACTGAACGCTATAACAGTATTCTTAAAGCTGCCCTGAAGACAAACTTTCAGCCCCTGCAGGGGTGGACAAAGAGACACAACGAAACACTGCGGGACCTGAATGAAAGTCCTAGAGATGGCAGACCCAGTGCCCTGAAGATACTACAAACATGGCTTAGAATCCAAATTATGGGCACTGATAATCGGTTAAGATCCCAAATTGGCAATGAAAATAATCTTCTGGTCTATGCCCCTGAAAGCCTAGAACCTGGTGCCCATGAAATAGAATGGCGTTGGAAGGTACAAGTAGGACCAAAGTGGTGTGGCTTACTTGCACCTTGGGGGAGATTATTGGAGGTTGGGGGATCAGTAGTCCTCCCGGTAATAGGTACATGGCCTGCAGACATCATGGTCAACACTCTGGTTTTCATCCCATGACAGGAACACGGCCTGTATCTTTCTGTGGAGGGCGGACCTACCCCTTCTGGTACCTCTGAAATGTCTGTAGTACTCCCCATGAGTCTCTTTGAGTCCACAGGATCAGCAGGAGGATCGACATGGCGTATAGGTGCTCCAGTGTCACTATTAGATCAGCATGACACCCGGTGGTGGACTATATGGGACTGATGGAACACAAGCCAAACCTTCCCTGGTCCAAGCA
>NW_011190489.1:0-546 GCF_000146605.3 Meleagris gallopavo | reverse complement strand
GTTGGGCTACAAATACATTTCCAAATGCACAGAGATTTTAAAGCATTACAAGGCAGAGCAAAGCAACTTTTCCAGAACTAACCATCTTGCAAATGTTGTTCTTCCAAATCTGACTCATGAAGAGAGACAGGGACTGGAGAAAACTATGCTGCCACCACCATGGAGAATTATTAGGTTCAGTATGATCTTAATAACATTGTTCTATCTTTTTATGACTTGCTTTCATTATTGCAAATCTGTTTTTTTAAGCAAACATATTCTTTTATCTTTAAATCTTGCCTGGTGATGAAAAGAATTCTGAGTAATAAGACACACATTCAGACAATGCAATCATTCTTGCACACCTTCTGCAACATCTACTATACGGTGTGTAGCACTGCAAAGTCATGGGTAAGTCTACCTGCAAGGAACAAGGCCTAGGCAGGCAGCACAGGCTACTGCACTGAGTCACCATCCCTTGATGTATTTAAAAACTGTTTGGATGTGGTGCTCAGGGACATGATTTAGCAGAGGGTTGTTAGAGTTGCATAGTATGATTAGGTCATG
>NW_011190488.1:0-535 GCF_000146605.3 Meleagris gallopavo | reverse complement strand
AATTACATATAACCTGGCTGCATATGTAATATGTTAACTTGTCGTAGGGCAAAACACAGTACAGTTCTGATTTTCAGGACTTTCTATAAAAAAAAAACAAAACAACAACTAAGAGAAGAAAGGGGAAGCTGCTAAGCTAGCATATTAAAGGTTGTTGATGAACAGTAATAGTCAAGCTGTGATCTTCTGGGGGGGGTTATGTAGTAAGTATTTTAGCCAATGTGTGCAGTCCTGTTAAAAAACAAAGCTTGCAATCTTGTTGTGTTCACTTATACTCTTTGAAACCTGCACAGTAGCCCATGTTTTGGCCCATGTGGCTGATTCCCCAGTAGTGGGTGGCTCTCAAATTGCACAGTGTTGTCTGCAGCCTGTTCTCCTAAAGAGTTTGAGGCTTGTCTATGAAGTTATCTAAGACATGGTCCTGCAAAGCATTTAACCCTATGAATAGCTGTATTGTAGTTTATCAGGTTACACAGACAAACTCTTTCCTATGCAATTGTCTGACATTTAAGAAAGAAAAAAATCTCCTTAGGAG
>NW_011190487.1:0-757 GCF_000146605.3 Meleagris gallopavo | reverse complement strand
ATTCACGCTATCCAGGTTGTGCCTGTTACAGACCACAGATTCACACCAGCCAGCTATGCAACCAAAAAAGACAGTTTAAAGACAGCACCTTAGTCATGGGCTGAAATTGGAAGGACAAGTAGGCAGAAGTGCCTCTGAGCAGTTTCAAATCCTTTTGACTTCTCCCCTTCTTGCAGTGCTAGCTCCATATGTGTCAGTCTCCTGCTAGTATTGCTACTGAGTTGTTATAGTGGAACACAACTTTTGCCTGCTCTGACACTCTGGCTGAAAACTAGTTTGTCGTCTTTTTTTTGAAAGGTTAAAGGGTGGAGTGGTTTGGAGTTTCTGTTTAAATAAATGTTTAAACTCATTTGCTTGTGTTCTGATCTCTTTTTGCAGAAGGGGAAACATGCATATATTATCAGAGGCATTCTGTTGTTTGATATATTTTTTTCTTGTATGTCCTGGAAAGATGACCAGAGGACTTACAGGTTCCTTTGCTACGGGAAAAAAATGTCATGTTCTCTGATTCTTAGTAAAAAAAGAAAAGAAAAAGGCCTTTTTATTGCTGTATCTCTTAGTGACGTCAGGAGCCCTTTGTGTGTGCGGTTTTTCAACAGTTTTAATGCCAAGTGGGAAATGAGTAACAGGAAGAGAGGTTCACAGGGAAGAAGCACCTGTTTCTCTTGAACAGCTCTTACTGAGCATTGAGGTCTATGGAGGTAAAAACCTGACCAATATCAGCTCAGCAAACTGCACAATGTCTGTCATCTCTAAG
>NW_011190486.1:0-501 GCF_000146605.3 Meleagris gallopavo | reverse complement strand
CACTCTTCAGATATTTGTATACATTGATGGAATTCGCCCTGGACCTCCTCTATCCAGCCTGAATAGCCCCAGCTCTCTCAGCTTCTCCTCACAGGACAGGTGCTCCAATCAGATTAATGATTGACTTGGGCCTAGTTCAGATAATGTCAAAACCCTGCCTTGCTATTCAGAGGCTGCATATATTTCTGAATGACGGGAAAAAAAATTCAAAAGGATCACTGTATTTTTCACATACATAACTCATGGACTAGCTTTTAAAAAGGGAACACATCTTCAGCAGCAGAGTAGCTGTGCATCCAGGGGTAGAATATGAGCAGTGCAGTTATCATAGCCATCCTTCTCTGCTTCATAGAATCAAATCACAGAATGGCCTGGGTTGAAAAGGGCCAGAATGGTCATGTAGTTTCAACCCCCCTGCTATGTGCAGGGTTGCCAACCACCAGACCAGGCTGCCCAGAGCCACATCCAGCCTGGCCTTGAATGCCTCCAGGGATGGGGCAT
>NW_011190485.1:0-575 GCF_000146605.3 Meleagris gallopavo | reverse complement strand
GATTGCACAGTTTCACACGCATTTGTGCCTACACCACCTTAACTATTTCAAACTGGCATTACCGAGCACCTATTCAATCATAGTGTTCTTCTATTTTATTTTATTTTAAACAAGGCTATATGTGATACCCATAGAGAATGAGCCTTCACGGTGCTGTTGTGTAGTATAAGGAGTTTTTCTTGGCATGCATTTGACATGGCTACATTTTTCATGATTAGCAATGCCAGCAAGAAATTTTTCAGGGGTCAAATTAGATCCCTGTTTATGTTTTAGTCAACGCAACATCAGGAGGAGAGAAAATTTCAGATATGTTGAGCCAACTGACAGTTTAAGCTTCTGCTCAGGTTCAAATCAAACACTATGGACCACTTGGAACAGAGACTGCTCCTCTTCATTTTCAAAAGCAGTCGTTTGAAGTATCAGGCTTCAGGATGGCAACCAGTGCTGTTGAGGTTCTGGGAATCTTGAGGGAAAAGGAAGTAATGGCTCCTTGAAGGTGACTCTTTTCCAGATGCCTTTTCCCTTCTCTGCTTATTTCAGGCTATCCTGGAGACATCTGAGCCCCTGCCATATTT
>NW_011190484.1:0-726 GCF_000146605.3 Meleagris gallopavo | reverse complement strand
CCATGCAGCTTTAGAAAATATCTTCCTTCTTTATTATCCTAAACCTGTACCTATAATAAAAATCTTTGATGCGGCTTCCTAGTTTGAGACTCTGCCCTAAAGTCCTGTTTCTTTATACTGTAATCATGGAAAGAAAACTGGCATATAAAATCTGGAAAAGTGAATTCATCATTGTATAAGCAGAAATGATCAATCATATTTTACTACAAATGTTTAGTGAATATCTCATAAAGAGTAAAGCTTCGTAGGTTTAAAAGAGTACTCTAGCCTCCTGGGACAGCCTCCACTGTCTTTTACTCAACTACTGAAAAATCAAAGGACTTGAAAACCAGGCACTGGAACTGGATAAGAGACAATCTCCCTTGGGGCTCATGACAAAGAGCAGATGCATGGGGATTTTCCGAAGACAATTTGAAGGGGAAGACTATTCCCCTCCTACTCTCTCCACTGCCACAACCGGACAAGAACTGGGCATTCTGGTTAGAGAAGCAAAAAAAGTGGGAATTAATGATGCTGAGGCAGAGGTCCACCTGAGATGCTTCATCAAGGCTATCGCAGCCAGTGACTATTTCATTACCCAGACAAACATGCTGCTTGATATTAAGTGCAATCTCTTCAATATTGAATAATGTGCATACATCTCTAAAAGACAGGAAACCTTACCTTTTTTCAGGAATATTAGGATCTTTTGACAGATACAATTAAATAATAATTGGAAAAAGTTAT
>NW_011190483.1:0-505 GCF_000146605.3 Meleagris gallopavo | reverse complement strand
TTGGTGCACCAGTTCATGGTACTCATACAGAGCAAGCATTTATCTTATCGCATTTGGACTGCAGAGATACATAACTTAGATAGGGAGAATGGTGCAAGAGAGAGTGCTGTAATTTAGCTGACAGGGCTTGAGAAAGCATAGAAGACACCATGCAATTAGAGATCTCAAGGCTTCCCTACCAGGGTTAGAGCCTTATGAGTGCACTTCACAGTATAAAAGCCATGTGTAAGTGCATTTAACTGGCTTGAAAGCTATCTTCCAGTAGTCCCTTTCACAGAAGCACAACACATTATCCTAGAAACAACTCCTTTGACTGCTGTTAAAAGGTGTTTTAAAAAAAAGAAGTAAACCGAGCACAAACACAATACAGAAGCTCTAGCAGGAAACTGTTTTTCTTATAACTATACTCATTCTTTATGCCAATTAAAAAGACAAAAACTCTTTTTAAACTGTCAGCACAACCATGTGCATTTTCAGCCAGACCAGGCCCTGTGAGGCACGTAAT
>NW_011190482.1:0-543 GCF_000146605.3 Meleagris gallopavo | reverse complement strand
GAGAAAGCATAGAAGACACCATGCAATTAGAGATCTCAAGGCTTCCCTACCAGGGTTAGAGCCTTATGAGTGCAACTTCACAAGTATAAAAGCCATGTGTAAGTGCATTTAACTGGCTTGAAAAGCTATCTTCCAGTAGTCCCTTTCAACAGAAGCACAACACATTATCCTAGAAACAACTCCTTTGACTGCTGTTAAAAGGTGTTTTAAAAAAAAGAAGTAAACCGAGCACAAACACAATACAGAAGCTCTAGCAGGAAACTGTTTTTCTTATAACTATACTCATTCTTTATGCCAATTAAAAAGACAAAAACTCTTTTTAAACTGTCAGCACAACCATGTGCATTTTCAGCCAGACCAGGCCCTGTGAGGCACGTAATACCTTAACATGTTGGGCATGTATTTATGAAGTTAATGACGAGATACTTGAGATACTTCCCTGTTAAACTATGAGTATTCAAGCTGTGACAGCACAACAATCCAAATTTATAAACTTCGTGCTGCTTTTATTTTGAAAGCCATGAAAACATTCTTTATTATTAT
>NW_011190481.1:0-575 GCF_000146605.3 Meleagris gallopavo | reverse complement strand
TCATGGATTAAGAAGAAATACTGTGTTATGTAAAATTAGTGTAACATAGCATTCAGGCCTCTCAGTAAGTTAGGCAACTGAGAATATGAAAGTAGGAAGAGTGCCCAGCTTGGAGGGCTCCTCTAGGAGCTCTGTAGTCATCTCACTCAATTGCTATTGTTGGGAGGGGTGACGTCCATGGTGACTTGCTTGCAAGGGCAGGTTTGACCTCTGACTCTGTGAGAAGTCCTGTTACCAGCTGTCTTACACTGGAAAGAAATGCTATGCTGTATTTTAATTGTAAATTTATTTCAGTTCATAACAATGTCAAAATACTGCCAAATTTTCTTACAGTGAGTCTAGGGAAAGCATTAGGCTTAACCATACAAATCAAATTGAGTTTGCCAAGGTGACCTTCAGAAACTTATAAACCATGCCAGTAGTAACGCGTGATGACCTCAACAAGTCTTTCTAAGACAACCTTACTTACAGAAAAAACTTTTGGTAAGGTGGCTGGGGATATTCTTGTATGCAGACAGTTTAGATTTTTCCCTGTATTTAGTTCTTTGCTCCAGCTGTCCTGTTCTTACCCTGTC
>NW_011190480.1:2303-3436 GCF_000146605.3 Meleagris gallopavo | reverse complement strand
CTGCAGTCCATTCCTCTTGTGCATGAAATGAGATTTAAGGTGATTAATATAACTTTTCTAGTGAAAATGTGAAATTCATTTCATTTTCTTGTATCTTTTTTTGGGGGGGTTGTTTTACTTTTCAGTCCTTTTTTTTTCCCATATCTTTCTATATTCTTGCTAGAAGTTGACAGAAAGAGAAAACATTTTCATACTAACTTTGCTGTGTAGGTATACTGATGTTTAGTCCATTTTCAGAGTCCCATGATTTTTCCCATTCCAGTTCCTTTGTTCTCGGTCCTGGAATTTCCAGTGATACTGACCAGAACTCTCAAGTGTTAAGGGAGGCTTTTGTTCAGCTGGATGCTTATGTGACTACACACATTTGCTCAACGACTTCATCTGATACTTAGCAATGATATTCTTTGCTTCTCCTAACACATTCACATAGTGATATGTCCAAGTTGGGTAGCTTTCTGGGACCTGAAACACTATGATGTAAAGTATATGAAAGTGGGAATTTGGATATCACCAGTAATTTCATTTTTGTGGCTTTTATCTACTGGACTTGTTTCATGCTACCATGTGTGAGACTTTCCTCGAAAAACAACAAACGTTCTAAAAGCTATTTGGCACTTAATAGGAAGAGGTTGTCATCCATCAAAGTTTTCTTCTAGCTTTGGTACTGGGATTGTGTGCTTTTCTGTTTACTACTTTGTCAGCTGAGTGCCAAAATGGAAGCAACCACAGGACTAGTCCAGTTGTCTCCCTTAAGCATCAGCTTACATTTACCAAGAGTGATAGTGAATAATGGAAATCATGAACATGAGTTTCTAGAATGAACATAACAATCTGAGATACCAATTCTACTCTTAGCTGAGTTTGAACTATGCTGAAGTAAGTTGACAGGCATATTAGCAGTCTCAGACTAGAGCTGCTTGCTCAGGTTACAACCTGATCAAGTGTCCGTTAAAAGTGAGTTGCATCTAAATGCTTCTTCAGTGGAAGACTAGTGGAGTTTGTGCTGATTGCAAAGTGATGAGATTTTTCTGCTTTCTGTTGTTTTGAAAAGATGTATTGAGTCTGTGTGAGATCTGTGCCATGGAGTTGCTAGGCTCTCTTCTGCCACCACCACTCTTTTATTCAGGACAAGT
>NW_011190480.1:0-431 GCF_000146605.3 Meleagris gallopavo | reverse complement strand
AGGAATTCAGTGACACATCTTTGCTCATACATACTTCCATGTCAGACACCATTTGTCAGACTGCCCCTCTGCTGTCGTCTGTCTCATGGCAACAAAATGTAATGGAATATTGGTGGGAAGGTTCAAGGTCTACTGCCGTATCACCAACAACTGCCTCTTATATTGTGGGCCAACACAATAAAATAGGAAGCATCACTTTCAGAGCAGCCCTTGTATATGTCTTTTTGCTGGCTTCTGTGATGTCTTCTGCTCTTTTCCTTTTATTAGTAATCGTCTCTGCTCCACCATCTCTATACTGCTATTGTCTGAGGTGGTAATCCAACTTAGGAGCCTGCAAGCTTCTGTTGAGTGGCTCTATGGCAGAGCACTTGCAGACCCTGCCTGTTAATATGTGAATACATGAAAATTATGCAATTGTTGTTTTGTTTTTT
>NW_011190479.1:0-609 GCF_000146605.3 Meleagris gallopavo | reverse complement strand
GGCCCCCGGATTGCCACAAACGAAGCAGAGCTGGAAAGAGCAGAGCATTTCCCATCAGCAGCAGGTTAAGGGCCTACGCAGCGGGCCCCGCACCTCTGTGCAGGGCACAGGATGGGGGCAGGGCTGGGTGGCACTCTGCAGAGCTGCCTGGTGAACAGGGCTCGTCTGCAAGAGCAGGAATTTCTCTTGGAGCTGGTTGCAAGGGCTGGGATTGCTTTCCCTGGACCAGGCTATGCTCGCCATGCCTCTCCTGGCACCAAGCTCCCTGTTCTGGTCCAGAACTCACCGTCCGCTCTGCCTGCCTGATTGTGCGTATCAGGTCTTTGATCCGAAAAAAACATCAATGTGGCCTTCCACAGGTTCACAAAGACCATTGACAAATATCTGTACAAGAGGAAAGAGCAGGCTCTTGTTAGGGCAGAAAGGAGGGAATCACTGGTTGGAGGAAGGTGTCAGGAGCCACATGGGAACTCACCACACAAAACTTATGGAAATGGAATCCATTGCTCTCTATTTTGTGGCCAAGGATGCTCGAGTCCTCATCCACTCGGCCACAGAGCACGCATGCTGGAGAGGAGAGAATTACAGCAGTGAGCGGCTTGTGGGGCC
>NW_011190478.1:0-489 GCF_000146605.3 Meleagris gallopavo | reverse complement strand
TGCAAGGGCTGGGATTGCTTTCCCTGGACCAGGCTATGCTCGCCATGCCTCTCCTGGCACCAAGCTCCCTGTTCTGGTCCAGAACTCACCGTCCGCTCTGCCTGCCTGATTGTGCGTATCAGGTCTTTGATCCGAAAAAAAACATCAATGTGGCCTTCCACAGGTTCACAAAGACCATTGACAAATAGCTGTAGAAGAGGAAAGAGCAGGCTCTTGTTAGGGCAGAAAGGAGGGAATCACTGGTTGGAGGAAGGTGTCAGGAGCCACATGGGAACTCACCACACAAAACTTATGGAAATGGAATCCATTGCTCTCTATTTTGTGGCCAAGGATGCTCGAGTCCTCATCCACTCGGCCACAGAGCACGCATGCTGGAGAGGAGAGAATTACAGCAGTGAGCGGCTTGTGGGGCCAGCTGCCCCCGGGGGCTGCCCTGCGTGCCCCCGCCTCCCCTCTCCGCCACTGGCAGACCCCCAGCACCCCTCTGCC
>NW_011190477.1:0-7532 GCF_000146605.3 Meleagris gallopavo | reverse complement strand
AAAAGAAAAAAAAAAGTGTCTTAAAATCTAGGCCTCCAAAGTCACTTTCATATATTTCCTTTTAAAATAATGTATTTTTAATTAGCTTTTAGAAACAAAGTGCCGTGCTGACATATACATACTTGCCTGGTGTTTTATCATGGGACAGAACAAAGAAAATGAAACCAAAGATACAAAGTGAGATAATATATGAGGTAGATGCTATAATACCTAATCAGTTCACCTTATAAAGCCCTAAGTTACAAGGCTGCAGAATTGCTATTTTCCAGGTGATCTGAAGACAACTGTTTTTATGTGTTGCAACAGCATAAAGGGGTTCATACAAGAGCTGAAGATAATTCCCATTTCCAGGTAGTAAGACCAGAGAGAAATGGTGCTCCCACTTAGCGTGTTTTCCTAAAAAATTATTTAAGAATGGGGTTATTCGGGATGTGCCCCTGCTGCTCTACACAGATCGCAGCCAAGGAATGACTCCTGCACTCCTTGCTTTTGCCAGGAGAACATGGGGCTTGCAAGACATGAAAGCACGTGCTAGCTTTGTCAATTGAATGGTGAAAAGAGCAACTCTTCCTTCATCATGCTCCAGCTTCCCTGGCTGCCGGGATCTCAGCTTCCAGCTCCCCCTGAGCCTTCCCGCCTGGAAAGAGTTTTTTAGTGTATTTGCTTCTATTTTTTGTTCTTCGCACTGGGTCTTCCCTGCCTTGGGGGTTGCTCATGGTGAAATGCTTGTCATCAGTGCACTAAAAATGTATGTTTTTGCTCAGATGCACAGTGCAGGGATCTGGCTATGAATTCTCTCTTATTGGCATCATCTTCATGTCCTGCCTGAGCTGCTGTTTCTGGAAATGATTCTGAAGGTGAAATAATTTAGGAGGAGTGTTTTCAAAAACAGAGACACAGGATGAATCTTCTTGTGCTGAATTACATACTGAGTATTGAGTACATATAGATTTAGCAGTGTCTGGAAATATTCTGGTGACAAGATATACATTTTTTTAACTCCTAATCCCACGTAATTTGCTGATATAAGCAATATTGCTTAAATAAATTTGGAGGAATATGAATTAAGTTTTATCTGGACTTTTTTTGTACTAAAAAGCATTTTTCTTAAAACAAGAAAACACAAATGTGTATTTAATTTATAGTATTTGAGTCCAACATTGCAGTAGCACTTTTTTAAGCTTTGGAAAGTCTGTTTGGTTTAAGTGAGACTCGGTGGTTAATGGCTGGCTGTGAGGCTCAAGCTTAACGGTAGAAGTTTTGGAGGAAGGTGGGTGTGGTGGTTGTGTTCTGTGTCTTTTCTTTTAATGGCTGTATCCTGCTGCAAAGAATGATTATGGTGAGGGCTTTGTGAGACTGTCAGCTTGTTGGGAGTACTTACATCTTTGCCATGCCTCAGAAAACCCATCTGACTTCATTTAAATATGACCTGCCGTTACACATTACGCATCTGAACAGCATAATACATGAAAGTGCATATGTTAATAGCACTAGTGTATGGCACGGTAAAGATTATTATGTATGTTTGCTCCAAGTGGACCTGCTCCTATCTTCTTTCAGACTAGTAAGAGCATTGGCTCAGAAACTTGAATATTTAAAATGCCCGAAGGCAAGGCTTTGCTTTCCAGGCTTTTCTCCACAACTTTGCAGAGTTGATGACTGCATAAAAATGTGATTGGGTAAAGCAGTGAATCATTACTTATAAACCATAACATTTACTTATGCATTTTTAATTGGAGCTTTATTCATATCATACATTAAGTATTTTAAAGCACCAAAGGAACACATGAGCACTACTGTGCCAACTGCTTCTGTGCTTGAAACCTCTGCCCCAGACTGTGAGAAGATTTTGTGAGATTCTGTAGAATTGGAGCATCACAGAAGGGTGGGGACCTCAAAGCCCACCCCATCCAAACCCCCGGCCACGGGCTGGTTGCCCCCAGCAGCTCAGGCTGCCCAGGGTGCCATCCAACCCAGCCTTGAACACCTGCAGGGATGGGGCACTATAGCTCTCTGGGCAAGTTGGGCAAGTAATCAGTTAGTATAAATGGGTAAACAATGAGTTTCCTAACCACTGCTCAGTGATAAGAGGAGCACATTTTCATAGTTGTCTGCACAGTGTGTTCTAGGTTGTGGCATCTGTGCTCTGCTGAAGCATGTGGGGATAATTCCAGGAGATGAGCATCTCCTGAGGTTCTGGGAGCGCAGGCTCTAATGATTGGGTGCAGGTCCTAAAGTCCTGGCAGGAAATAATTTGCATGGAGAAGCATGGAGAAAACTAATTTTTCAATACAAAAAAAATTTGCTGTTTCTACTCTGTGTTCTTCCCTCCTTTTTTTTCTGAATAGATAATTTTCAATCAGCGAAAAAAATCATCTGAGAGCACAAAGACCAAAGACCACAATATTTCACTCTGCCCAGCTATGCCTGGAACCTGTGTGAAACCGCTGAAGCCGCCTTTAACTTTGGCCACTTCCAAAGCCGCAATCATACATTGCCTAAGAATGGTCAGAGGAGGCTCAGACTGGTGCCACACAAGCTGCCTCAGTGACCTTCACTGAAGAAGCTCCCTCATTCCTGCTCTGAGAGGTCTAGCTGAGGGGAGGTGGATGTGCTGTGGTCAGAGTTAGCGTCAGCAGCATCTTGTCTGCGAAAGGTGACAGCTTGCTGCCTCCTGTGAGTTCCTACCAGCAGGGTTAACCCTCAGCTAGGGAAAGAAAGATGCAGTCTGGCGTGCAGTGCTCTGGGAGGCTGCTGTAGTTCAGCTGGAGGTTAAGAGGACGGGCTTATGGTTCACCTGCTTGTGTCCTTCAGAGGTCACCTTTGTTGTCTCAAAAACCTCTGCATTGACTTGATGGTGGGAACAGGAGCAAAGCTGTAACTCACCCTCCAGCTGTGAAAATCCTGCACTTAGGGTCCAGCAGACTACAGGCTGGGATCAAGCAGATGCCCTGGTTTCAGAGATGCCCTCCCTAGGCTCTTGTTTGCCAGGCAGGGTTGTGAGGATGGAGGCTGGGTTATGCCAATGCACTGAAGGGCTTCACATGGCTGAATTGACCCCTCGTGGAGAATGAGTGCAGTCTGACTGTCAAGTATTGAAGATGTGTTTACTGCTTCCAGGAAGGTGTCTGTGGTACTCAAAAGTATAGATGTAAATTGCTATCTGAACATCATTAATTTTAAAGGAGGTGCAGTTAACTGGGAAGCGAGGCATCTGTGGTGATAATTAGTAAGAGAGCAGTATTACAACATCCTACAGAGCCCAGGCAGGAAAGATCTTGGAAAACCCCTTCTTAAGCTCTGCTTGGCACAAGTGCCTGGGAACACTCACAGCAGGCTGATGCTTAATTATTTCCAGTGCTGAGATCAGGTCAGAGTTGTTAATGGATTTTGGAAATAGTGATATGGAAATCTGTCTTGTTAAATCTGGAAATAGTTTTGCTGGTCTTAACTCAGTTAAGAGATAATACAAAACAAGTTCGGTTGTTTTTTTGTCTTTTTTTTTTCTGGTTTTTGTTTTGTTTTGTTTTGTTTTTGTTTTTAATTCTGGCCTTAACAGTAACATAATAAAACCACAGCAGTCCATCTTCCAGCTGCATTTAGTTTTTCAGTTTAACAGGGTTTTAAGCTTTATGTTTTCTCGGTCCTTATCAAAATTCAATTTAAAAAATTGCTAGGCACATTTGGTTTTGTATATAGTTACAGTATTAGAACATCAGATGTTTGTGGTTTGTTTGTAATTTTGGATTCATGACTCCTGCAGACAACGTGGTCCAAAATGAACATGTTATTTGCATTTTCTTGTTTTATGGATAATTATTGCAGAAGTCTTTCCCACAGGAAGGTCTTGAGAAAAGTGGAAGCATTTAAAAATAATTACAGATACACAGAATGTTTTTTGTCTTAGTGCGTTGTTTTCAGAAAGAATTACTGTGTGCAGTAAATTCCAATAGGAGCGTTCAGTATGTTACGTGGCAGCTCTGCTCTTTTCCTCAGAGAGCCTCACAAATGAGGGGTTTGGTTTTGTGAGCATTGAGATGTGGATGAACTTACTTCAAGATCATATAGAAGTGGGTGACATTATGAGGGCTTTTAAAAAAGTGGGTCACTTTTTTACATGACTAAATGTAATTTTAAAGTCTAGCTCTGTTGTTTATATTTTATGGCTGTAGTTTTGGCTCATTTTCTGTGTGTATGTGTGTGTGAGAGAGCCATGCTATTTTAAACTTAGAAACGGATATTTCTAGGAATCTGCATACTTAAAATTAGTTTTCTTTTGTGGTTATACAACTGTAAAGTAAATCCAGAAAAGCATCGCTGACTTTAATCATGGTACTCCAGTTTTTTGCTTCTATAAATGATGTCAGAAACGAAGTCTCAATACTCTGAAAACTCACAGTGGAGCTTCCCAGCACCATCTCTGCGTAGTTCAGCAAATGGAAGATATCCAAAGGATGATGAGGCATGTTGGCGTACAGAGGATGCTGAAATGGAGGGTGGTATGGGTGCCATTCTTCTCTTAACTCTTTAAATATAGCTCTTCCATCATTCAACAAGCTTGCAATTACTTGTTTACCTAAGCAAGCCTTTTCTGTTCTGCTACTAAATTTAGTAGTATTTAAAGATCTACAAACAGATGTTTTTCAACATCTGACAACTATAGACGCTTGCTTTGATATAGTTTGGGACACTGGATTATGTGAGAATTAGATGATTTTAAGCCTTGTCTTTGAAATAAGTTCTTTCATGCTGGTTTGAATGAATGCAAAAGAACAAGCCTATCTTTCTTTAGTACTCAAAGTAACTTCAGCTTAACAGAATATAGGAAAGATTTAAAAAGTCATTAAGGACTTGCAAAGCTTTTCCACTTTTCCACCTGATCTGGGCTTGGAGAAGATGCTGGCTGGAGACAGTGTATGTAAAAAGAGGGTGAGGACTGAAGAGAATAATTTGATCATACTAAAGCGCTTCTGTATCAGTGTCAGAAAGAGTTTTAGATTTGATCCTCTCATTAATAATGGATGGCCAGACGGATGCTTTCTCCCCTGCTGTCTTCTTTTTAATTCATCTGAATGATCATGGAAAATACAGTCCTTTGGCTCAAGCCAGGCTGTCTCTCCAGCTTAAAAGCTCACTGCATTAGTCCCTGAATCTGCTCTCACTCCACAGCAGTTTTGGTAGGTTGATAAGTACGTTCTGAGGGTCTCCTTGCCAAGCTGAGGAAGTCAAACAACCTAGTTGTTGTTTAATGCATAAAATCCAGCTAGTGAAGCTGCATTGTCATGACCCCAGCTTAGTGTTTTCTTACCGTGTGCAACACAGCTGGATTTGGTTTTCTTTGATTCCAGATGTGAGGCTGCTGGTATGTTTGCTCACCATCCTAAAACCCAAAAGTAGTATCAGTGAAATCCTGTCATATTCCCAGTTCAGTGGAACTGCTTTCCAAGGTATACTGGACGCTGAATGATGGTAAAATTTCACTGCCTGGTAGCCACTTGAATGCTGTGTTAATTCTGCTTGTGTTCAGCGTCTGCAGTTTCTCAGTGGTTGGTATGTTTTGGAAATGTGTCTCTCTGTAAGAGCCCCCTTGTAGAGATGCTTATATTTAGTATCTGTGTAAAGCTGTGGTTAAAGACTTGTGGAGACTTCTGAGTCGAAAGAAAGTGTCCTTGGGTATTGTGGGGGGAGAAAGACTCTGAAAGAACAGTGATGAAGAATTGTATGGATGTGGAAATAAAGAAGAAATAAAGAGCTTTAGGGCTCTAAGAGTAGCAAGCAGCTTCTACCTAGGGGCAATGGTGGGTTCAGTAGAAGCTGAGGCAGCTTCTCCTGAGTGCTGCTGCTAAAGTTCAGTACATGGCAAGGTATTTAACCAGCTTTTGGGCCCTTTTTTTGGCCTCTGTAACATTTTCTGCACAAGTTTTGCATTTATATGTTTCCCTATGTCAGTGTCCTCTTTGTGAACTGTTCTTTGTTCTCAGAGCTTGGGCTAATACTGTAAACATCCTGGCAATTACCAGGGTTGATTTAGGAAGTCTGGATGTTTGCATAGGTCTTTTGATTTTTGATTTAGTCAACATAAATACTTGAAAGGCAGTGAGGAAGGCATTGTGGGGAACCTTTCTGCCTGAGTTGACAGAAAGTTTAACACCACATTCACGAGCTATACTGTACTAGACTTTTCTACATCCAGTTTTTCTTTGTGCATGTTTCAGAGTAGGATCCATCTGATCATATTCACATATCTCTGTATGACTTAGCCAACCATTGCTTTCAGTCAGTAGAGAAGAAAGTGCACCTAAAAAAGAACATGCATCTAGTCTGAAGGTAAACATCTATCGCATGTCTGATCTACATTTCCTAAGAGTACCTGTTTCTCTTTACTGGCCAGAAAGAGAGCCTCAGTGACAAACTCAGATGGGCGTTCAGCTGATGTTATTGAACAGAAATCTGAGTTTTCCTATCTCTGTTTTCCTGTTGGTTACTGGTGTTGAGGTCAAACTGGAGGCTGGTTTGACTGTACAGTAAATCCAGCCTTAGGGCTCTCATGGCTGGGTGCAACACATCGAGTCCATGAGACACAACATGCTGACTGCTATAAAACTCACTGTCAATTCAAATTTGCTCAGAATCTCTAAAAGCCTGCCAGTGTAAGATTTAAATTTTTATGCCAGGTCAAATATCAGTAGTCTTCCCATGTCTGGCATAAAGCTGACCTGTAGCTGTGCACTCTGGCTAATTCAGCAGAAATACAACAGCGTGCCTGTATCTGATTTGTACCACAGGGTAATCCAGAATAAAATATGTTCAGTATTGTCAGAGTGAAGGACAGTTATAATAAAACTGTCCTCCAACAGTGGCACTTCTTTTAGTGAAACAGCTCTATTCTGTTCCTAGGTGATTTTTTTTCCCATTGTTACATAATTTGCTATTAGCTACTAACTAAAAAGTAGAAGAAATGAAAGCTATGCTTGAACAGAAATTAATAAATGAATGTCTTTTGCTGGTAGTGGATTTATTTCTTTGGTGCTGAAATGCCCGTATGACTTTGAGAAAACAAGTACAGTGCCTTCATCTACAAATTAAAGACTAACTACTATCTGTCAAACATAACCTTTAAAGCAATTATAAAGTGATGTCACTCAGGGGATAAAAGGAATTTTTAAAATAACTGTATATATGTTTTTCTGGAACTTTAGGCTAGGCTAGGTCATCCTGGAGGATCATGTGTTGGCCATTCACACAAATCACCTTTTAAAAGTAGTAATGGGACATTTTAATGACCCTTTTTATTTCCTTTGCCCCCTATGCGAAAGTGATTATTGCGGCTTTTTACATCGCTCCTTTGAGGACAGTGGTGTAGGAAGAAACAGCTCAGCTTGTCATAAAAAAAAAAACCAGTTGTGTGTTTGCCCTAAATATCCAGATACACTGTTTAACAATTCCAGCCTCCACTCTCTTAAAGAAAATATTCTTTCATAAGCAGTGATTTAAGATGGCCCTTCCTTAAGAAAGCTTAAAATAAAGCAACC
>NW_011190476.1:0-619 GCF_000146605.3 Meleagris gallopavo | reverse complement strand
GTCTTCCTCTTGTTGCCTTTTCCTTTGGTGCACGTTTACTGGAGGAGAAGTCCTTGTGAGCAGGCAGGGAGGTGTGGAGCTGAAGCCCCACTGACTGCCCACTGCTGCCTTATGCCCGGCACGGCCCAACAGCCCAACCACAGGCCTGCTGAGCACCCATACAATATCTGCATTTAACACAAAGAGCAAAAAAAACAAACAACAAAACAAAACCAAGCATCAAAAACCCAACGAGCATGGCGGGGCCAGGGGGCGTGAATTTTAGTCTAAATAAACTGCAGGCCTGTGCCTCCTGCCACAACACCAACCACGGATGTTTTGTTTTCATCAGCTGCATGGATTGCAAACTACTACCGGAAAAAAAAATAATAATAATAATAATTAAATTAAATTAAAAAGAGGGTGAAAAACATCCCCCAAAATTATTGTTGGTTTTTTTCTCGTTGTTGTTGTTGTTGGTAGAATAACATGGCTCTTCTCTGCAGGCTCAGCAGGGAGCCATAGGCCGCAGCCAACACAGGGCCTCCCTGGCCAGGGGCCCTCTGCAGTCCTTCCCCAGGGCAGAGCTGTCGCCCCGGCCTCTGCTCCTCTTACAGCAAGGAGAGTTCCTGGTAGACCC
>NW_011190475.1:0-1491 GCF_000146605.3 Meleagris gallopavo | reverse complement strand
CAAAGGCTGTTCTCCGTGGTGGCCCAGCCTCGCTGACAGCAGGAGCCGTACGGATGCTCTGCGCAGCTGTGTGCTGCCCTGGGGATTGGGACTTTTTTTCTGGCCGTGCTGGAGTTCCTGTGTGATGCTAGGTGAGTTGGTTGACTCGGGTTTTTCTTCTGTCTTTGTGCGCCTTGCTTTCCTGCGCATGATTTGAGATCTTTGTATCTGATTTGGGAAAGTGCTGAGCACCGATAACTGCAAGCGAGGCAGCGGGGGCTGAGGTTTGAAAGTGCTATATAAAGCATGCTGTAATACTAAGCACTGTGAAAAAATGAGGTCTGAGTTGTGCCAAACTGCAGACAAAGTTGTGTTCAGAACTGGGGAATCGTTTTGACCTAAAGCTGGCTTTGCTTTGGTTAGGAAGTCAGGAATAACGGAGTTATTCTAAGTTGAGAGTAACAGTGGGAATAACCCTTCTGTTTGTTGAGCTAGGCTGCACCATTGAATTCACAAAGAAATGATTTGTTCCATCTTCTAGAAAGAGGTTTGAATAATGCCCAGTACGGAAGGAATCGGCCTATATGGCAAATACCAGGAGGGAGGCAACTCCCTGCTTTGGTTCTGTATGCTGAGCAGAGCAGAGGTGCCCTGGAAGTTCAGTGACACAAAGCAGGGCACACTGAGTCATACAAGCAAGGGCAGAGCACAGGTTGCTCTGAAACTTCTGGCATTTCCTCCCGCGAGTGCCTGCCTCCATACATTGATTTCAGCATAGATGTCTCTATCACACAATCTGATTTGGGGTGCTGGAAGCAGGGCATTTTTTGATGCTGTCAACTCAGATAATGTATGTACGCAGAACTGAAATGACAAGGAAATTCATCGCTCATCCCCGGCACATGCCTCTTGCACCTGGTTATTGTATCAGATACAACGCACCCAGTGTTTGTAATACTCACTATCAGAATGGCTTGAGGTCAGAATTTCAGCTGCATTTCTTCAGTCTCAGGATCTGTGTTTTCCCAGTGTGGTGTCCACAGCTGACTATGATAGCACTGCAATCAGTAGATAGCAGGGAAATTTTTGGCCAAGGCATGGTTAAGCTAAATATTGTTTAACTTAGCTAACCTGAGCGCAGACTATCTAACATTAGATCAGATTTTATGAATTAACCGAGAGCACGGTGCCTAGAAACATAGCGAGTGCGTTTGCCAGATAAGCTGTTACTCTGTGTTGCAGAAGAGGGAGGCAGTAAAAGAGCTGAAGCTTTAATAGTAGCTAAATATTACATTAAATACACAGAGTAAGAATGCACATTCCCCTTCCAGCCTGCTCACGGGGGATCCGCTGCATCTGGCTCTGTGAGCGGCTGCAGCACTGCTTCAGGCACAGAGCAGGGTTTTCAGTGCTGCTTTCTAAGAAAACCTGAGGTGTTTTTGTTTGACTACTGCCCTGCAGGGGAAGTGTTTTTTTTTAAATCCTTGTGTTTCAAATATTTTATTAAAAATA
>NW_011190474.1:0-499 GCF_000146605.3 Meleagris gallopavo | reverse complement strand
AAATAATAATAATAATAATAATAATAATTTGTTACACTTAATCTTGAAAAGATGTGTAGCTAATATACAGGAATGTCCACACTGAAAACTAAACTGGCTGAGACTAATGTTTACTGCAACCAACCCATCTCAGGTGGACAGCAGTGACTTGTTGAGGAAAATTAGAAGTGAAATTTTTGGGGAAAGATGATAACAGGTTTGGAATGTATCACAGCACCTGAGAAGGAATTTTGGAGGATTATCTTTTGTCATACTGGCCCAGTTGCCCAGAGAAGCTGTGGATCCCCCATCACTGGAGTCCTCTCACGATCCGAAGGCAGCTCCGAGCTGCCTGGCGGGGTGTGCATACCTACTGAGCGAGCTATACGTGCTCAGCTATCCGTGTCACCACAGATGCTTTGAAGTCCCTCCCTCAGTCTCGGCTGTAGGGGGCTGTAGGTGGGCACAGGGCGGGAGGAGCTTCGCAGCCCCGCGTGGACTGGAAGGGTCTTAGGGGCTG
>NW_011190473.1:0-838 GCF_000146605.3 Meleagris gallopavo | reverse complement strand
AGTCATGTAGGCAAATAAGACTGGATGGAGAGGGATAAAAAATGGTATTTCCTGAGTGGTGAGAGTAGAAGCATCATGCCCTGCTGGAGCACGCAGTAGTGTTGGAAAGCTGAAAAACACATTGATGTTACAAGCACGGTTCATTTTCTCTAGACTGTCAAGCATGAAGAACATTTCCTGTCTTCCACAAAGTTCATGACAGATCTCCAGTGCTAGGATATACAGTTGGCATTATGTCTGCATGTGCTGTATCTCCTCACCCCAATGAGTCAGAATTATCAGGGTGGTCCAACAATAAGAAAATTCCTTCTCACCTTTGTTTCAATTTCTCTGACCATTCAATTCCAAAGTTACATGGAAACTGAAAAAAAAAAAAATAGACATGATAGCTTATTGTTTTTCTATACAACTGGAGACTATAGAAACATGGATTTAGGACGATGGATAATTTCTGTTCTGTGGTTACCCTTATAAACAGAGTAATGTACAGATCTCTTTATTCTCCTACGGATGTTTTCTTCAAGTCTTTCCCAGCGCAGAAAAACACCTTAACACAGTTTCCAGCTTTCTGGTCTGTAATGCTTCCAGTGCTGATGAAAGCTTGTGTGCAGAAATGGATCATTACACTATGCATGTTAACTGAGAAGGAATCAGCAAACACTCAAAAGATTTTTTTGTTGGACAGGAAACAACAAATTGGAGTGTGTTGCAACACAGAATACTGACATTATCTTGGAGAATGCTTTCTGAATAAAGTTGGTGTGTTTTTGTTGGGGTTATTTCATTAGGGCCCTTGCTCTGAGTTTGGCCCAATCAGGCACTAGCCGGACTGGAGCCT
>NW_011190472.1:0-816 GCF_000146605.3 Meleagris gallopavo | reverse complement strand
AAAACACAAAAACACTGTGGAAGAAATTCTCTAAACTAGATTACAATAATAGTCTCTTCTAGCCCTAAAAACCTATGAGCCTCCCTTGATGTGATTAATAATAAAATTGTATCTAGAAGCAGCTACACAAACAGAAAGACCCACTTTCCCAGAACTGTGCAGGGAGGGCAGTAATTTATAAAACCCAAAGCAGAAACCCCCTGAAGCCTGATCTGCTGCTTCTCAACAGAAAACTGGCCACATCAGGCAGGGGGGTGAGTTGCCTTTCCTGGGCTAGAGTGCTTGGCAGGGGATGGGATTGACTGCCCTATGGGGGCAGGAAGAGATTTATCTGCATAGGGTACCCCAGAGAGCGTTGCTTCCCAGCACAGGGAGTTTGGGAATACAGATTCTTCCTAAAACCCTTTTTTTAATCATTAACTTTTTAAGCTAGCAGTTTTATAGTAATATCATTGACTCATTACTGAATCTAACTTTGGATATCTAACACTTTCTCCTTTATAGGAACTTCCACAGACTTGAGAAAAGTTTAGATGAGAGCAGTGAGCTCCTCATGAGCTTTTCGATGATAAGGGCGCAGCAAACTGGCTTATTACAAATTGTATATTACAGACAAGCTGCCCAAGGAATCACAGGTTATTCAAGCTCTAAGTGTCACTGTCTTTTTTTTTTTCCTCCCCCGCACAGAACAAGAAACAGATACACTCATTTCCTGATTTTAAAAAACAGTGTTTCTTAGTTACCCATTAGACAAGTTCTGCAACTGTAAGAAGCGCCATAAATCTTAACTTTTTAGTTTTCTACATTGCTTGATTA
>NW_011190471.1:0-2207 GCF_000146605.3 Meleagris gallopavo | reverse complement strand
TATATATATACGTAAGCTTAGGAAGTCTTTATTGTTCTTTTATTCCACATATCTTCCTGATCTTCTCCTGGAGTTCTGCAAAAACAGGAGGGTAACCCCTTCCTCTGTAGCATACGCTGCCCTGGGGGCAACAGTGCACCACTCTGTGCTCTGTGCATGGCACCAGAGCAGCAACAGGGACCCTTTCATAAGCAGGGTGTAATAAGAGTGATGTGATACAGGGTTTGCCCTTACATTTGTTGCATGCCAGCCACGCTGGTGTTGTCACAACAACACTTAGACATACTGATCTTGCAAAACACGGTGTCACCCATAACCAGATTCAGCATAAAACAAAATCAGTGCACAAAACCTAAGAGAAACGAGGGCTGTGCAATCCTCAGGTGAGAAATCGTTCCACCCAAATGGACCATGAATGTAAACACTGACTAACGAGAGTGGTACAGATTGGGCCATTAAAAGCCAGGCAGAGATGAATGGAAACGTCTGAGCAGGAACATAAAACAGGCCAATTTCTGCCACTAAGTAGGAGTGGGAGTATAACAGTCCTTGTTATAGAGTTGCTGGCAGTGATGCTACTGTTAAGGCTGAAAAAGACATCACATTCCAAATCTCTCTTTTCACTTGTAAAACAGTAAGATTTTGAGCTTGATCCCTCACTTCAAAGGTAGCCACTGCCACTGCTTAACAAAGAGAAACATGAGATGGATGAGAAGAAAAAAATCAAGCTGGCTACAAAAGGTTATAGAGACAACCCAGAGTGGGAAGTGTGAGATCTGAGTCACTGTGAAGTTGAGTTCTGCTTTTCTTTTGCAGGTACTGATTTCTCCCACCACAGAAAGCCAACACAGAAATAGCCAAATAACCCAGCTTTTGGTTTTATCCATCAGCAAAAGGTTTTCGTGCATCCAATCTGTTTGTGGATTCTAAAAAGGCTGATTCATGGTGTGGTTTAAGAACACTGTTTGTTCCTTCAAGTTCCTGATTGCTTCCAGGGGATCCATTTGGCTTCTCCCGACTCGAGCTGAAAGTCTTTCCAAGAATAGAGAGAACAGAGGCTCCGAAGAGCTGAGCCACAGGCTTTGAGGTCTGAACATTTGTCTTTGTTCTGATCAGAAATGAAACCTGAAATTTTCAATGAAGGAAAATTTGTACAATGTGGGAAACGGTTTCGGGGCAAAATTGAAACAATAATTCTAACGTGGCCTCTTAGAATGTGACCTTTTTATCTCTTAACAACATTTAAATATAATAAAGAATTTGAATATTTGAAAAGTAATTTTAACATTTGAAATTTCCACTTTTTTTACTCTGAAAATGTCAAAACAGGATATTTCAGCTTTCTGGGAACTTCTTTCCCTCCCACTTTCACTTGAAAATGAGAACTTTCAGCCTGTATTGATCATCCACGTGTCTCCCTGGGACCAGCAGAAAGGGAAAGGTGACGGACTGCACCAGGTTTTGTGACACCACCAAGTGCAGCCATTCCTTTCCTATTGCCATTGCCCAATATAACTTATTATTGGATAGGCTGTGGAGGGAGGGGAGGGTAAGTTGGGAAGCATTTTTTTTTTGTTAACCACTTTGTCACTGTGTGAGAGACGCATGCAATCCAGATTTATGGTTGGGTCTTTGGAGTGGCACAAGAAAATACTTGGATGAGGGAGCAGGCAGAGCTTTTGGGATCTTCAGTGCTTCATCAAAGATAACAGCCAGTTGTTTTGTGCTGCCCTCAGTGCTTCCTGCACTGAGAACAGCCGTTGCAAGGAATTCCCACTGCATGGTGTGTGTAATCTGTAATTGTGTATAACTTGTTTACACCGAGCAGGCGTGTTAAGCACTGGGTGATGTGGCTGCCATCCTTTGCAAAGCTCCCCACATTTAGGTGCCACTAGCTCGGACTGCAGCCTTGTGACATTTGCTGGATGACACTGGAACACTTTGAAGAGTTCCTAATGGCATCTGTCCCTGCAGCTCTCACCACAGATGTTCTTGCCTCCAAGCTTTGTGGCTGCTCAAGCTGATCCATTCACAGCCCTGTGAATTTTTGCTATTTAGGTCATTATTGCAATTATTTTAGGCTGAATATTGACTGTCAGCTGTTAGTGAGGGAGAAATAGCAGTTCTAAACTCTCAACTGCTTTGATTAAATCAAAATGTGACTGTGAATCATAAGTCTCAACCCACAGTATTGCCCTGGTGCAAAC
>NW_011190470.1:0-1391 GCF_000146605.3 Meleagris gallopavo | reverse complement strand
GAGGGAGCAGGCAGAGCTTTTGGGATCTTCAGTGCTTCATCAAAGATAACAGCCAGTTGTTTTGTGCTGCCCTCAGTGCTTCCTGCACTGAGAACAGCCGTTGCAAGGAATTCCCACTGCATGGTGTGTGTAATCTGTAATTGTGTATAACTTGTTTACACCGAGCAGGCGTGTTAAGCACTGGGTGATGTGGCTGCCATCCTTTGCAAAGCTCCCCACATTTAGGTGCCACTAGCTCGGACTGCAGCCTTGTGACATTTGCTGGATGACACTGGAACACTTTGAAGAGTTCCTAATGGCATCTGTCCCTGCAGCTCTCACCACAGATGTTCTTGCCTCCAAGCTTTGTGGCTGCTCAAGCTGATCCATTCACAGCCCTGTGAATTTTTGCTATTTAGGTCATTATTGCAATTATTTTAGGCTGAATATTGACTGTCAGCTGTTAGTGAGGGAGAAATAGCAGTTCTAAACTCTCAACTGCTTTGATTAAATCAAAATGTGACTGTGAATCATAAGTCTCAACCCACAGTATTGCCCTGGTGCAAACGTGGTGCAAAGAAAAATCAGTTCCCATCCTGGAAAAACAACTGTTCTGCTTGGCAGTGGAACACCTCCATCCAGCCATGCCTTGGGGACAGCTTTTGATCAACAGGATGGTCTCGGTTCCTCTTCCTCTAAAATGGAGCTAATAATTCTACCCACATTTACAGATCATTTTGAGACGTATGAGTGAAGAGAATTACAGAGCAACCAAAAGTTATTATGTATCATGCGTGTGTTTGCCCATAAATAATAAATTCCTGAGGCAGACATAAGAACATAAGATATAAGAAGTCCCCCCTATCATCTTATGACAAATTCATAAGCAATCTCTGTACATGATTTCTCACCTGTTCTTTTTTCAGTGGAGGTGTCACTGGAGACTCAAATCCCCCTTTCTCCTTATCTAAGTTATATGGATTTTATGGGTTGTGTTATTTCAGAATGGAAACACTGCTGTACGAAGCAAAAGGTGCAAAAAGTGCCATGTTTTTAATTAATTTTTCTCACTAATATTTTTCTAATGGTCTGTATCTCGAGTTGTTATCCTGCTAACAGCCCACGAAGTTGCAAAACCCAAACTGTGCTATGTGCTGACTGTGTGTCAACATTACCAGCAGCCCAGTAGTGCCAGTGAACTGGTGGTGGTGGCTCTGCTGCACCCCATCCCAGTCCTGGCCAGCTGAAGTGGCAGCTGGTCTAATTTCCCTGCCTCTGTGTGTGCTCTACCAGGATTTTACGCTGGAAATAAATTGTCACATAGAGAATATTTAAATTCAGGAAACAAAATGTTCCCACTAATTCAATGTAGCCATCTCCTGCCTACTAAAAGTTATGAGTTATGTGTGAAG
>NW_011190469.1:0-1244 GCF_000146605.3 Meleagris gallopavo | reverse complement strand
ACCGGGGCGGGGGATGATGCCAGGCCTTCGGATGTCTCTTCAGGTGCTTCCTCGGGCATGCCATGACTTGTTCTATGGTTTGATCTGGTGCAGGATATTCTTGCAGTGTGTATGACAAAATATACGTATATACACCTATATACACCTATATACAGAGCGTGCGTCCCTGAGAAGGGTTATCTAGACGATAAGTGACGTAAACTATCAGAGATCTTCCCCAAGTTAAGCAGAAAGACTCCCAGAAAGAACTATGACAGTGGAGATCATGAAATAAAAATATATATATTATCCAATTCTAATGCAGAAACAACATTTGATTCCCACAAGTAGAAGGGTCAAGAAGAATACTAAATACACGCTTCCCAGTAAATGAAATACAGAATAATTACACTTTGCAGCCTAGTTACTTATAACATTTAAAACTTGAACAAATTCCAGCTTAAAGAAAATACTGACAAAAATGAACAAACGAAAAAGCGCAATCAACCAATTCTAACAACACCAAACCCAGGACTATACAAAAACCCCGCTCTCAGAATTAAGTGCATATAGTTCGGGAAAATAATCCATCTGAATTTTTGTAGTTGTTTCATTTATGAATGTAAGCCATCATACCTCAGTAAAAATATCTTAATATGTATTTTAAAGAACACTGTTAACCATTCTTTCAGTACTCTAAGTACAGAGGTCACTCTGAAAGAGTTGTCTCCTATTCATTTCCATGGAAACTACAACAGATGCAAAGAGCACATTAACACTATTCGATAGAGCAAATTCTCAGCTACAGAACACTATCTTTCGATGCACCATTAGCTACGCATTTTCACCACTGATGAACAAGAGCCTGCATGCCATGCTTGTAAAAACCTGCACCAACTGTTTCACAGCTGCTATGACGACATTGATCTTTGCTAGGAAAGCATTGTCTAATCTGTCTATCTTTAATTGGCCCGAACAGATGTAAATCAGAATGTGCCAAATCCAGACTATACAGTGGGTGTGGCAGGATTGCTAGAGGGTTTTCAAGCAAGAGTGGGGGCTGGTGTTACCGTGTTGCAAGAGAAAGATTGTTTTCCTCTCTGGCCTGACTCTTTTAAGTTGGAGCTTCCAGCCTAGTAACTGTTGCAGTGTAACAGACAGAGTTGATGGTTTGTCCTGGAAATCCAGAAGATTCACCTCTTTCCTACTCCAAAAGACAGTGCACACCACAGTGGGTAATGTATTGGCTTCATCTTGAACTTTTT
>NW_011190468.1:0-911 GCF_000146605.3 Meleagris gallopavo | reverse complement strand
TCAGCCTCAAGGTGCAGAAAGCCCCATTGGCACAGAGAGGCAATGTTCCTCAAGTGGGTGTTGACCTCCACGAGCAAACAGCAAGCACTTATCTTTTTCTTTTGTTGATTGAAGTTGTCAATGATGACACCGATGAACAAGTTCAGAGTGAAAAAGGAGCCAAAGATGATGAAGATAACAAAATATATGTACATGTAGATGTTGTCCTCGTACTTGGGTTGCTCTTCTTGCTGAATGGGAGATGAGAAGAGAAGGAAATGACATTTCAAAGACATCTTACCCATGGAGTCAAAATGAGATCTTTTTTCAATGTATTTTCAGGCAATCGGGAGTTTCCCCGCCCCTGCTAACGCAACCAAAGAAATGCTCTTTTGGGGATTTGCTTCAGCATCTTTTAACTTACCACAGTAACACCAGCAAGTGAAAAACCACGTTATACAAAATGAAATAAACACAGCTCTACCATTTTTACTCTTGATTTTATGACAGCAAAACAGAGCTGCTGGAGGTGAGAGTACTTGTGGCCACGCACTGTACCTTTCTGGAATCTACTGCTGCATACATGATGTCCATCCAGCCCTTGAATGTTGCCTAGCAAAGAAAACACATGTTCCCTTAGAGAGAAATTACTTGAAATAACTTGGAAACCAAACAAATCTGACTTGTGCCAGCTGTGTCACAGTGGCACCCTTAATGTCCCTTTATAAATAACTCATAGAGGGAAAGATTAATATTTAAGTCATATTAAGTAATATTTATGGGCAGGTTTACTGTCAGCCCATGGATGACTGGGCACAATCTTTAAAGAGCAGAGCTGGGGCCACTTGTTGTGCTGGGGGACCCATATCAGGCCAATGGATGAACAATAAGATAGGGATTCTACCCCCAGCCCAAAGTTGGGTGGAATCCAT
>NW_011190467.1:0-444 GCF_000146605.3 Meleagris gallopavo | reverse complement strand
AGCATCAGTGGAAGAACTTCCTCTTGGGTCTGTGCTGAGAGCGGTGTTGGATTACTGGACACAGATCTTGAAGGCCTTCTGCAGATGCATGACGCCGGGTCTGGAAGCTGTTGAAGCTGCCTGGGTGCTGTACTACAAGCAGTGTTAGCCAGTCAGGGCCAGCATGGCCAGACTTCTTCCAAAAGTGTCTGTGTACATGTCTGTGCACCAACAGAAATACCTGGGCTTATGTGGATCTAACATGGGAAGCTGCAAAGGAAGTTTCTGACTGAAGACATCTGGACAAAGGACCAGTGAAATGTGGTGGCTGAACCTCTCTAGTAATTTCAATGAACAACAAGGAAAGAACAAGTCTTGAGTCCTGTGGTGTGCTCAGCCCAGAGCAGAGAAGCTGAGGGGAGGCCTGATGGCTGCTGCAGCTCCTCACAGGGAGCAGAGGGGCAG
>NW_011190466.1:0-829 GCF_000146605.3 Meleagris gallopavo | reverse complement strand
TTAAGTAATGCTGCTAGGTAAATGCTTCTGATACTTGTTCAAATGAATCTCTCTGGCATCTCTTCTCACTTCTGAAGTACTGAGAAAGTAGCATGAACTAACTTGAAATAGTAACATTTTCAGCTGCTGGAATGATAGCCATGCACATGCTAGCATTTGCTTAAATGATGTGATTTATGAGTTGCATCTGAGTACCCGACAGGCAAGAAAACGCCAACTGTATTGCGTAGTTTTTCTGAATCCTCTTGAAAAGATTCTGGAACACTACTAAAGTTCATCTCCTTTGGTTTTGAATTTTTGCCTTAGAAATTAAAAAGACATACTGGGAGAACGATTACATTCCCACCTCTGATTAATAAACGAGCACATAAGCTCACATAGAAATGTTTGCTTGGGCATTCTAGTTAAAATTCTTATGCTTGAAAATGTTGCATTTGTATTTATTTTTGGACCATTGAGAACAAAGTGCTCTTGAATACATTTTCTTAGCTATGAAGGATACTCTAAATAAGCATCAAGCTTGCAAGATGCACAGAACAGAAGGCGCTCCATTAGAAAGATCAGAAGCGTTATCTAAAATATCAGCCTCCTCCTTTGCTTAGGGCTGCTATTCATGGTTCTTATCACTTGTAATTACACCATATTGGTCACCCCTGTCAATCTGTTGGAATTTACTGGCTCTTAAGAAAGACAGCAGACATGTAATGGGCCCGTAGTTCCCATACTGAGCTATTAATGTGAAATTGAAGTTACGACTTGCGAACTGCAGCAACGAAGGATGAAAGCACATGTGCCCTTTTGCCTCTCCAGCTGGGAAGGCAAAACCTCT
>NW_011190465.1:0-735 GCF_000146605.3 Meleagris gallopavo | reverse complement strand
CCCGTACACCAGGTCGCACAGGTAGGCGTCCAGGCGAGACTTGAATATCTCCAGAGAAGGAGACTCCACAACCTCCCTGGGCAGCCTGTTCCAGTGCTCCGTCACCCTCACCGTGAAGAAGTTCTTACGCACATTCGTGCCGAAACTTCCTATGCTGCAGCTTATGTCCGTTTCCCCTCGTCCTGTCTCCACGTACCACTGAAAAGAGACTGGCCTCACCGCTATGGCCGCCACACCTCAGATATTTATAAACCTGGATCAGGTCCCCTCTCAGTCTTCTTTTCTCAAGGCTAAACAGACCCAGTTCACTTAGCCTTTCTTCATAGGGGAGATGCTCCAGGCCCTTCACCATCTTTGTGGCCCTCCGCTGGACTCTTTCCAAGAGATCCCTGTCTTTTTTGTACTGGGGAGCCCAGAACTGGACACAGTACTCCAGATGAGGCCTTACCAGGGCAGAGTAGAGGGGGAGGATCACCTCCCTCGACCTGCTGGACACGCTCTTCTTAATGCACCCCAGAATGCCACTGGTCTTCTTGGCCACGAGGGCACACTGCTGGCTCATGGCCAACCTGTCGCCCACCAGGACGCCCAGGTCCCTCTCTGCAGAGCTCCTCTCCAGCAGCTCATCCCCCAGCCTGTATTGGTGCATGCAATTATTCCTCCCTAGGTGTAAGACCCTACACTTGCTTTTGTTGAACCTCATCCGGTTTCTTACTGCCCAGCTCTCCAGACTGT
>NW_011190464.1:0-659 GCF_000146605.3 Meleagris gallopavo | reverse complement strand
ACACTGCTGGCTCATGGCCAACCTGTCGCCCACCAGGACGCCCAGGTCCCTCTCTGCAGAGCTCCTCTCCAGCAGCTCATCCCCCAGCCTGTATTGGTGCATGCAATTATTCCTCCCTAGGTGTAAGACCCTACACTTGCTTTTGTTGAACCTCATCCGGTTTCTTACTGCCCAGCTCTCCAGACTGTCCAGGTCTCGCTGAATGGCAGCACAGCCTTCAGGCGTGTCAGCCAATCCGCCCAACTTCGTATCATCAGCAAACTTGCTGAGGGTGGCCACTATCCCCTCATCAAGGTCACTGATGAAGATGTTGAACAAGACCGGACCCAGCACAGACCCCTGGGGGACACCACTGGTCACAGGTCTCCAGCCAGACTCTGCACCACCAACGACGACCCTCTGCGCTCTGCCAGTCAGCCAGTTCTCAACCCACCTCACTGTCCACTCGTCTATCCCACACTTCCTCAGCTTTGTTATAAGGATGTCGTGGGAGACAGTATCAAATGCCTTTCTAAAATCAAGGTAGACTATATCTACTGCTCTTCCTCCATCCACCCAGCATGTGACAGCATCATAGAAGGCCACCAAGTTGGTCGAGCACGACCTCCCCTTGGTGAACCCATGCTGACTACTCCTGATAACCTCCTTTTCTCCCAGTT
>NW_011190463.1:0-329 GCF_000146605.3 Meleagris gallopavo | reverse complement strand
TCACAGAATCACAGAATTGTAGGGGTTGGAAGGGACCTCTAGAGATCATCGAGACCAACCCCCCTGCCAAAGCAGGGTTCCTACACCAGGTCGCACAGGTAGGCGTCCAAGCGAGACTTGAATATCTCCAGAGAAGGAGACTCCACAACCTCCCTGGGCAGCCTGTTCCAGTGCTCCGTCACCTCACCGTGAAGAAGTTCTTACGCACATTCGTGCGAAACTTCCTGTGCTGCAGCTGATGTCCGTTTCCCCTCGTCCTGTCTCCACGTACCACTGAAAAGAGACTGGCCTCACCACTATGGCCGCCACACCTCAGATATTTATAAACC
>NW_011190462.1:0-358 GCF_000146605.3 Meleagris gallopavo | reverse complement strand
TAAAAAGTCATTTCTACACAATTCTTGAAAAAGGACTTTTTCTTCTTGAAGTGAGGCACTAGAGCAGGTTGCCCAGAGAGGTGGTACTGCCCCATCCCTGCAGACCTCCAAGTTAAGACTTCACGGGGCTCTGAGCAACCTAATCTAGCTGCAGGTGCCTCCTGTTACTTGAAGAGGGTTAGTCTAGACCTTTAAAGCTCCATTCCAGCTTTAAACAGTTCTATGATTCTATGATTCTAAAAGTGCATGGAAGTCACAGAATCACAGAATCACAGAATTGTAGGGGTTGGAAGGGACCTCTAGAGATCATCGAGACCAACCCCCCTGCCAAAGCACGTTCCCTACACCAGGTCGCACA
>NW_011190460.1:0-526 GCF_000146605.3 Meleagris gallopavo | reverse complement strand
GAACCGCGCCTCAGCGGTGGCGGCGGGAGGGCGGGTGGACGGCGCGACGTCATGACGTCATTGCGGCGCCACCGTCGGCGCGGCGCCACCTGCCGGCAGGGAGGGAGCGGTGTCGGCTTTTGGTGTGACTGCGGTGCGGGTGTGACGTCACTCGGCTGGGCGGCGGGAACGGATCCGAGCGGGATGTGGCGAGCTGTCGGTCCCGAATCATCGGCTCCTCTCTTTAACGGCCCAGCGTTGAGCTCCGTAGGAAAGAAGGGCGTTCACCCCCCAGCCGTCCCTCTGAGGACTCCCAGTTAGCAGTGTGGGGAGCTGTGACTTCTGCTTCCAAAAGCTCCGATCTTGCCAACAAAAAATTACCCCTTTTTTTTTTTTAATTCCTTGTTTTGTATACACAACAAAGATTCTTTTTTGTAAAGCCCTTTTCCTTGAACAGAATGTTTATTTTTATGTAATTTTACTGCTTACTAAGTACTGTTCCTTTACTGGAACCTCCATGGTATGTTGCTATCAAGTCCTTTGGTTT
>NW_011190459.1:0-765 GCF_000146605.3 Meleagris gallopavo | reverse complement strand
GCAGCATAGGAAGTTTCGCACGAATGTGCGTAAAGAACTTCTTCACGGTGAGGTGACGGAGCACTGGAACAGGCTGCCCAGGGAGGTTGTGGAGTCTCCTTCTCTGGAGATATTCAAGTCTCGCCTGGACGCCTACCTGTGCGACCTGGTGTAGGGAAGCTGCTTTGGCAGGGGGTTGGTCTCGATGATCTCTAGAGGTCCCTTCCAACCCCTACAATTCTGTGATTCTGTGAACCTCCACTCTCAGAGCAGCAGCCAAGAGCTGGAAGGCAGAAAAAGCTCCCAATCCCCATGGATGTGGCTGTCTGCAAAGACAACAGCTGCCTGCTCTTCAGCAGGGTGATGCTCACCCAGCAAAGCCCTCACCCAGCAGATGCCTTTCCTTACGCTCAGAACTGTCCCACATTTGTGCAGCCCTTGGATTGCATTCCCAAGCCGAGCTCACCTATATCTCAGCCATTCCTTCTGAGTTAGTCTGCTTGGATCCCCACACAGGGCTGCAGCTCAAGAGGTCAACACAGCAGAAATAACACAACATGCAACTGGAAAACACATCTCAAAGCCGAGAAGAGCCAACTCTCTGACCTTGGGCACAACTCACCAACCAAGAGCCAGGCCTGGCAAACTTGGCCGATCTGAGCATGCGGGAGGGGGCTGCAATCAGACCAGAAGTGTCCACTTCAATTGCAGCTCCTTGTAGAGAGGAACATCAAACAGTAACAGGTGTGAATGAGTTCATTCACAAGCTGCACAATGAGTTTGTTC
>NW_011190458.1:0-653 GCF_000146605.3 Meleagris gallopavo | reverse complement strand
GCAGAAGAGAGATACAGTAGGATTGAAAAGCAGTTATTGGCTGCCGATTCAGCACTGCAGGCAGTAGAGCCAATAACTGAAACGGCTGAAGTTATAGTCAAGACCACTCTGCCGATTCAGGGCTGGGTAAAAGATCTGACCCACCTTCCGAAGACGGGGTGGCCCAAGCACAAACAGTGGCACGATGGGTCGCCTATCTCAGCCAAAGGAGCAGTCTGTCTTCATCCCCTTTGAAAGAAGAACTTCAGAAGATCCTAGGCCCACTAACATATCACAGTGACGCACCGAAAGAAATACTGGTCGCTCCACCGCAGAAGAGTCCCGCTCAGGAGGGAAAATACCCTATCCCTGAAGATGCTTGGTACACAGATGGATCCAGCAGGGGCAATCCGAGCAAGTGGAGAGCAATAGCATACCATCCTTCTACTGAGACCATCTGGTTTGATGAGGGGGATGGTCAGAGCAGCCAACGGGCAGAACTGCGAGCCGTGTGGATGGTTATAAGTAAGGAAGCCGGTGATGGTATCCTGAACATCTGTACGGATAGTTGGGCTGTGTACCGAGGGCTCACTTTGTGGATTGGCACAGTGGGCCACCCAAGAATGGACTGTCCGTGCCCGGCCGATCTGGGGCAAGGCATGTGGTTAGACATA
>NW_011190457.1:0-519 GCF_000146605.3 Meleagris gallopavo | reverse complement strand
GCCCAAGCACAAACAGTGGCACGATGGGTCGCCTATCTCAGCCAAAGGAGCAGTCTGTCTTCATCCCCTTTGAAAGAAGAACTTCAGAAGATCCTAGGCCCACTAACATATCACAGTGACGCACCGAAAGGAATACTGGTCGCTCCACCGCAGAAGAGTCCCGCTCAGGAGGGAAAATACCCTATCCCTGAAGATGCTTGGTACACAGATGGATCCAGCAGGGGCAATCCGAGCAAGTGGAGAGCAATAGCATACCATCCTTCTACTGAGACCATCTGGTTTGATGAGGGGGATGGTCAGAGCAGCCAACGGGCAGAACTGCGAGCCGTGTGGATGGTTATAAGTAAGGAAGCCGGTGATGGTATCCTGAACATCTGTACGGATAGTTGGGCTGTGTACCGAGGGCTCACTTTGTGGATTGCACAGTGGGCCACCAAGAATGGACTGTCCGTGCCCGGCCGATCTGGGGCAAGGACATGTGGTTAGACATATGGAATACAGTCAAACACAGGACTGTAC
>NW_011190456.1:0-578 GCF_000146605.3 Meleagris gallopavo | reverse complement strand
AGAATGGACTGTCCGTGCCCGGCCGATCTGGGGCAAGGACATGTGGTTAGACATATGGAATACAGTCAAACACAGGACTGTACGTGTCTACCATGTTTCTGGTCATCGGCCCCTACAGTCACCGGGAAATGATGAAGCCGACACGCTGGCCCGAGTTCGATGGATTGAGAATTCACCATCCGAGAACATCGCCCGTTGCTTACATCAGAAGCTACGGCGTGCGGGACAAAAGGCAATGTGGGCAGCTGCTAAAGCATGGGGACTGCCCATACAGCTAGCTGACATCGTCCAGGCATGCCGGGATTGCGACGCTTGCTCCAAGATGAGACCGAGACCGCTGCCCGAAACAACAGCCCATCTTGCTAGAGGACATAATCCTCTCCAGCGATGGCAGGTCGATTACATCGGGCCCCTTCCTCGGTCTGAGGGGGCCAGGATATGCCCTGACCTGTGTTGACGCTGCAAGTGGGCTACTGCAGGCTTATCCAGTACCGAAAGCAAACCAGGCATATACCATCAAGGCACTCACAGAACTGATGTCTGCCTACGGGACACCTCAAGTCATCGAGAGCCACCAC
>NW_011190455.1:0-830 GCF_000146605.3 Meleagris gallopavo | reverse complement strand
TACCCGAAAGCAAACCAGGCATATACCATCAAGGCACTCACAGAACTGATGTCTGCCTACGGGACACCTCAAGTCATCGAGAGCCACCACGAACTCATTTTACTGGTGCACTGATACAACGCTGGGCAGAAGAAAATAACATCGACTGGCGATTCCACCTGCCATATAATGCAACGGGGGCAGGCCTCATCGAACGTTATATAACGTAATCATGGTATTCTTAAGGCTGCCCTGAAGACAGACTCCCAGTCTCTGCAGGGGTGACAAAGAGACTGTAGGAAACCTTGCGAGACCTGAATGAAAGACCCCGAGATGGTAGACCCAGTGCCCTGAGAATGTTGCAGACGACGTGGGCTACCCCGCTTAGGATCCAAATGACGGGCACTGATCATCAGGTAAGACCCCTGATTGGTAAAGAAAATAATCTTCTGCTCCCTGCCCCTGAGAAGTTAGAGCCTGGCACCCACAGAATAAAATGGCCATGGAAGGTGCACGTAGGACCCAAGTGGTGTGGCCTACTTGCACCTTGGGGGAGATTGTTGGAGGTGGGAGGCTCAGGAGTCCCTCCGGTAATAGGTACGTGGCCTACTGGCGCGGTGGTCAACACTCCGATTTTCATTGCTAAAGGGACTCCCATCATGTCCCTATGGCAGATCAGGACACCTCCTTTGCTGCCTGATATTATGATGCAGCCGCAACCATCCGGCCGGAAAATGTGGTACAGGCGGCCAGGACGTGCCCCTGTACAAGCGGAACTGTTGACCCAGGATAGAAACACGGCCTGTATTTTGCCCTGGAGGGCAGACCTTCCCCTCTTGCTACCTCTGAAA
>NW_011190454.1:0-532 GCF_000146605.3 Meleagris gallopavo | reverse complement strand
ACGGGCACTGATCATCAGGTAAGACCCTGATTGGTAAAGAAATAATCTTCTGCTCCCTGCCCCTGAGAAGTTAGAGCCTGGCACCCACAGAATAAAATGGCCATGGAAGGTGCAGGTAGGACCCAAGTGGTGTGGCCTACTTGCACCTTGGGGGAGATTGTTGGAGGTGGGAGGCTCAGGAGTCCCTCCAGTAATAGGTACGTGGCCTACTGGCGCGGTGGTCAACACTCCGATTTTCATTGCTAAAGGGACTCCCATCATGTCCCTATGGCAGATCAGGACACCTCCTTTGCTGCCTGATATTATGATGCAGCCGCAACCATCCGGCCGGAAAATGTGGTACAGGCGGCCAGGACGTGCCCCTGTACAAGCGGAACTGTTGACCCAGGATAGAAACACGGCCTGTATTTTGCCCTGGAGGGCAGACCTTCCCCTCTTGCTACCTCTGAAACATCTGTATTTCTCCCCGTGAGTCTTTGAGCCTTCAGGATCACCGGAAGGAATGAAATGTCATCAAAACGTTCCAGTGTTA
>NW_011190453.1:0-587 GCF_000146605.3 Meleagris gallopavo | reverse complement strand
ACCCAAGTGGTGTGGCCTACTTGCACCTTGGGGGAGATTGTTGGAGGTGGGAGGCTCAGGAGTCCCTCCAGTAATAGGTACGTACGTGGCCTACTGGCGCGGTGGTCAACACTCCGATTTTCATTGCTAAAGGGACTCCCATCATGTCCCTATGGCAGATCAGGACACCTCCTTTGCTGCCTGATATTATGATGCAGCCGCAACCATCCGGCCGGAAAATGTGGTACAGGCGGCCAGGACGTGCCCCTGTACAAGCGGAACTGTTGACCCAGGATAGAAACACGGCCTGTATTTTGCCCTGGAGGGCAGACCTTCCCCTCTTGCTACCTCTGAAGCATCTGTATTTCTCCCCGTGAGTCTTTGAGCCTTCAGGATCACCGGAAGGAATGAAATGTCATCAAAACGTTCCAGTGTTACTGTCAGATCATGTGTAACACCCGGCGATGGTCTGCATGGGACTGATGGAACACTGGACGGATCTGCACCTCATGACCGTATGCCTCCGGTAACATCATCGAGCGCTGGCCCATAGAAGGATGTCAACTTTCACCCATCGTCACTCATCTTGAAATTTCCAACGTGTGGCG
>NW_011190452.1:0-644 GCF_000146605.3 Meleagris gallopavo | reverse complement strand
TCCCTATGGCAGATCAGGACACCTCCTTTGCTGCCTGATATTATGATGCAGCCGCAACCATCCGGCCGGAAAATGTGGTACAGGCGGCCAGGACGTGCCCCTGTACAAGCGGAACTGTTGACCCAGGATAGAAACACGGCCTGTATTTTGCCCTGGAGGGCAGACCTTCCCCTCTTGCTACCTCTGAAACATCTGTATTTCTCCCCGTGAGTCTTTGAGCCTTCAGGATCACCGGAAGGAATGAAATGTCATCAAAACGTTCCAGTGTTACTGTCAGATCATGTGTAACACCCGGCGATGGTCTGCATGGGACTGATGGAACATTGGACGGATCTGCACCTCATGACCGTATGCCTCCGGTAACATCATCGAGCGCTGGCCCATAGAAGGATGTCAACTTTCACCCATCGTCACTCATCTTGAAATTTACCAACGTGTGGCGATGAAATTGTATAAGCGTCACGGTGTATCGGATCTCTGTATTAGGGAAAGCTCACCCTTTTAGTCAACCTAATCATTGGTTCACGCCGTGAAGGGGTGGAATGTATGGGGCTGCTGAATCACGGCCTGAAGCTTTGATTGATCACCTGAGGCGAGCAATGAGTCAGCCACGGGAGCACAGGTGAAGGCAATTCAGCTGTGCT
>NW_011190451.1:0-621 GCF_000146605.3 Meleagris gallopavo | reverse complement strand
GATCACCGGAAGGAATGAAATGTCATCAAAACGTTCCAGTGTTACTGTCAGATCATGTGTAACACCCGGCGATGGTCTGCATGGGACTGATGGAACATTGGACGGATCTGCACCTCATGACCGTATGCCTCCGGTAACATCATCGAGCGCTGGCCCATAGAAGGATGTCAACTTTCACCCATCGTCACTCATCTTGAAATTTACCAACGTGTGGCGATGAAATTGTATAAGCGTCACGGTGTATCGGATCTCTGTATTAGGGAAAGCTCACCCTTTTAGTCAACCTAATCATTGGTTCACGCCGTGAAGGGTGGAATGTATGGGGCTGCTGAATCACGGCCTGAACCTTTGATTGATCACCTGAGGCGAGCAATGAGTCAGCCACGGGAGCACAGGTGAAGGCAATTCAGCTGTGCTGCAGGAAGGGTGGAGCCTGGCTCCACCTCTCCCTAGACCCCATTTAAGAGCTGACTGCCAGTGGGGAAGGATCTCTCTCTGGAGATCCGCTCCATCAGGAGTTTGTCTGGCGAGCCCAGGACAGGGTAAGTGACTTTCTCTTATTTCTCCAATATA
This sequence comes from Meleagris gallopavo, assembly GCF_000146605.3. NCBI lineage: Eukaryota > Metazoa > Chordata > Aves > Galliformes > Phasianidae > Meleagris > Meleagris gallopavo. The sequence goes on along the minus strand of NW_011190451.1, from coordinate 48 downwards.
AATGCTATTAGCCGAGCTCCTGGATATGGATCTATACCATCTGTATAT
>NW_011190450.1:0-440 GCF_000146605.3 Meleagris gallopavo | reverse complement strand
TTTAAGAGCTGACTGCCAGTGGGAAGGATCTCTCTCTGGAGATCCGCTCCATCAGGAGTTTGTCTGGCGAGCCCAGGACAGGGTAAGTGACTTTCTCTTATTTCTCCAATATAAATGCTATTAGCCGAGCTCCTGGATATGGATCTATACCATCTGTATATCCATTGATTAAACAATTGGCGAGCCAGGCAATTGTTTGATGTAAATCCACTTTACATCATGTCTCTTTTATGGGGTTTCTGTGAATGGGTCAAGGGGGAGAACACCATTCCCCTAGTTAAAATGATCCCCGGGCAGATCCCAGGGTTTCTGGGATCTCCTTCTTATCAACTGGCAACTATAATTGAGAAATGGGGTCCCCTGCGTACTTTGGGGAGCATTTCCCCAGTACGCTTAACAGAATACTTTCAGGGACTGGACAAAGATGTCTTAACTACGAA
>NW_011190449.1:0-626 GCF_000146605.3 Meleagris gallopavo | reverse complement strand
CATCAGAAGAGCAGAGCCTGGCAACAAGGCAGAGAGAAAAGCTGCCCGTGATCCAACCAATGCCAAGCACTGCTGACATCTTCCAGCTGAGTCGCCGCATTGTAAAGGAGAGCATTGAAAATGCTGTCTCCAAAGTGAAGGAGGAGGAGCAAGAAGAACTGCTTCTTAGGTGTGCCAAATCCCTTGTCACCAATGCAGGTTTAAGAGCAAAGGAACGTTTAGAGGATGAGCTGCACCAAAGGCCGTAAGCCTTTGGAACTTCTGGACCACCTAAACCCCTCCACCCATCCTGCTCATGCCTCGGTCACCGTGTCATCTACTCTTAACAACAATCTCATACGCATGTCCCAACAAAGGGGAAAGTTCCTTTCAACCGATTGCAACATAAATACATAAAGAATGAAAGAAATAAAAATTCCTGACAGCCAATCTGTTCTCTGTTGTTCCTTCTTCGCCTGCCAGCACATCGCAGGTGCTGGGGAATCTGATTGCAGAGGACAGCTTCAGGAGCCCCCTGAGCCCCTTCAGCCTGATGGTTTACCAGAGCGTGGGACTGCCAAATTTCAAGAAGCATTGTCTTCAGTTAGCTGACGGAAGTGTATGTGCCTCAAAAACAAAACACAGTT
>NW_011190448.1:0-1530 GCF_000146605.3 Meleagris gallopavo | reverse complement strand
ACGCATGTCCCAACAAAGGGAAAGTTCCTTTCAACCTACTGCAACATAAATACATAAAGAAAGAAAGAAATAAAAATTCCTGACAGCCAATCTGTTCTCTGTTGTTCCTTCTTCGCCTGCCAGCACATCGCAGGTGCTGGGGAATCTGATTGCAGAGGACAGCTTCAGGAGCCCCCTGAGCCCCTTCAGCCTGATGGTTTACCAGAGCGTGGGACTGCCAAATTTCAAGAAGCATTGTCTTCAGTTAGCTGACGGAAGTGTATGTGCCTCAAAAACAAAAACACAGTTCCCTGGACATTACGAATTCAGAGCGATGTCTGAAAAACAAGCCGTCAGTCTTCAAGAGGTGACTGGGACGGTGTTGAGAGAAGGAACAGGGAAGTGGAAGGCACTCGATCGTCCTGTCTGCTCCTCAAGGAGGGCTCCCCAAAAGAGCAGTCAAAACGTGCTCACGAGTGCCAAAAGAGCAGAGCCTTCAAAGATGCCACGTGTCAATCACGAGCAGAAAATTGCATTGATGGCGTGGGATGCTGCAGGGAGAATACTGAAGGAAGTTTGGAAGTAGCATTCATTTGCATCCAGCACAGCCAGTGCACCTGAGCCAAGGCCAGCAGCCAGGCTGTGGGAGCAGTCCATTACTGCAAAACAGGAAAACAAGAGCAAGAGAAGCCTCTGACAAAGCATCCTCGCAGGCTTTTCTCTTCAGGCTTCAAGTCATACTAGAAGCTGCTGGAAGTGTTTGGAAGAAGTTGCAATCCTTTGTAGCTTCTCACTCTGAGCAAGACTTTGGCTGCAAATATTCTGAAACCATCAAGCTTCCCAACAGCCATCTCACTCAGAGGCAGCCACAGCCATCCCAGGTGCCTCTGTCGCGACAGAGCAGGACAGAAGGACGAGGCTCAAGAGAAGAGCAGAGCCCGGCAACAAAGCAGCGAGAAAAGCTGCCTGTGATCCAACCAATGCCAAGCACTGCTGACATCTCTCCTCTGAGTCGCTGCATTGTAAAGGAGGGCATTGAAAATGCTGTCTCCAAAGTGAGGGAGAAGGAGCATGAAGAACCGCTGCTTGAGTGTGCCAAATCCCTCATGGCATGGCTGAAGCAGAGTGCAGACAATCTGTGCCTGAGCGTGCAAGAGTGTCTTTGTCTTTCTAGCTCCGACCCCGAGGACGGAAAGTTGGAGCAGGAGGTAGCGGGCTGCTGGGCCTCCCACTGGGGGTCAAAATCCCTGTGCAGCCTGGCACCAAGCCTGTCTTCTGCAGGACAAAGCTGGGGGAAAAGGTGAGAGGAGGAGGAAAGGGTCAAAAGGGCCTCTTGTCTCCTGGCGTTGCCATCATGCCATGGAGACCTTGTGGGACCTGCTCGACAGTGGGAACTGCGGCCCTTTGCTCCAACCGCGTGGGGGAATGAAGGGACACTCCCGGCTCCACAGCAGGGAGACAAGCGAGGGCTTGCCAATAGCAGTGCCCAGTGGTCAGGAGAGGTTCAGAAAGCTGGGCTCGTCCAATCGGATGAGCTTGCCAGCACTAGGG
>NW_011190447.1:0-815 GCF_000146605.3 Meleagris gallopavo | reverse complement strand
AAAGCCAAACTTTTTCAAAATTTTCAGTCAATTGGTCTTGCTTGACACTTAGCTCCAATTTTCTCTACTGAATTTAATCTCTACATTCAACTGTTCTAATATGTCATGCCCAAGTAATGGTTTTGGAGAACTTGGCATGTACAAGAATTTATATATTCCTACTTCTTCTCCTAGCCTGTATTTAATTGATCCCCTAAAAAAAAAGTAAACTTCTCTTGCCAATAACTCCTACAACTACAGAAAAAATCATCTAAAGGTAATAATTCTTGATGTAGCACAGAGTAAGAGGCATCCATATCAGAAAATAAACCTCTTTACCCTGCTTCCCCAAGCTGCTTTTGGTCCAGTGGCGGGGGGGAACTCTCTGAGCCCTTCCAGGCTCCCCCTTACCTCTTCTTCTTGGTAAGGACATCCCTGTTACGCCTTGCTCAACTTTGCCTTCCTCAGCCTGTGGGTTTTTTGTTTTTGTTTTGTTTTTTTTTTTTCCAAACCCTTTTCACTTTCTAGACTTTCATCATCACATACATTACTAACATTATATTTCAGTTTCACCCCCTCCCCTCCCCCAGGCTTCCAGTGCTCACACTGGATATCGGGTTTCCGAGATCTCTGCAGATGACGGCTATTCTCACTTTCAATGTCCCGTCCCATCCCCATTCACAAGCAATGCACCCTTTACAGTCACAGCGGGAGGCTCCGGTCCCACACCTCTTTCTCCTACTCCGAGTTGTTCTTACAAGCCGCGGTTTTTTTTTGGGGGGGGGGGGGATATGGGGGATGTGTTCTCGTGCCGGCCCAAACTCTAATATCCCAAA
>NW_011190446.1:0-354 GCF_000146605.3 Meleagris gallopavo | reverse complement strand
GGACTCTGCTCCACACCATCAAGTCCACCTATCCAGTACCCCCCACGGAGCCCGCCGGCCGGCAGCTGGAAGGAGTCGACGTGGGGACAGGAAGCGCATCCCTACACCACTCATCCCAGCAGGGACAGGACAGGGCAGAGGAGCAAGGGAGAGGCAGGCTGAGGACAGGTGGCTGGAGTGGCCATGTGAGGTCACTGTCACTGCAGCACCTGAATGGCCCCTGGAAGATGTGCCGGCCGGCAGCACTGGGAGGTCATTGAGTGCATCAGCAGTGACAGCACTGGAGAGGGGAGGGCGAGGTGGGTGGCAGAGCTCCATCCAGGTGCTGGCTGCGGGTCCTCTCTGGTGCAGCCG
>NW_011190445.1:0-484 GCF_000146605.3 Meleagris gallopavo | reverse complement strand
GGAGCCCGCCGGGCCGGCAGCTGGAAGGAGTCGACGTGGGGACAGGAAGCGCATCCCTACACCACTCATCCCAGCAGGGACAGGACAGGGCAGAGGAGCAAGGGAGAGGCAGGCTGAGGACAGGTGGCTGGAGTGGCCATGTGAGGTCACTGTCACTGCAGCACCTGAATGGCCCCTGGAAGATGTGCCGGCTGGCAGCACTGGGAGGTCATTGAGTGCATCAGCAGTGACAGCAATGGAGAGGGGAGGGCGAGGCGGGTGGCAGAGCTCCATCCAGGTGCTGGCTGCGGGTCCTCTCTGGTGCAGCCGCCTGCAGCAGGAGGGCAAGCAGAGCGTGTTCCTTCTCATCCATCCACCCCTGAACACACAGCAATGCTCCATAGCCTCTCTCCAGGCCACCCCAACCTCTCAGAGAGACTTGCCCAGGGCTGTGTGTCTGTGCTGGCCTGGCAGCAGCTCCCTGTTCCCTCCTGCTTCCCTCCCT
>NW_011190444.1:0-699 GCF_000146605.3 Meleagris gallopavo | reverse complement strand
TTCTGCTTCGTACCAGACTTACAACCCTTCAAACTCCCCCGCTCTCACTGAAGTTCTCTGGTATCCGTGGAGTGAGCAAAGTGCACAAGTAACTGAAGTACTGAATAGCACCTTGACGCTTACAGAACGCAATGTGCGCTAGTGCTTTCATCTTTCACCTTCAATTCTTCAGCTGACATGCTCTGAAAGGCAGTTACCCCTTAAAGCTATCTGTAATCTTGCACAAATCTGAAATTAAGAGGATGAGAGAACTCGCACGAGCCTGGCGCAGGTAATGCTGAAGGATGCCTTCTCCCTGTAAGAAGGCTCAACCGCAGCACCAGGCATAAAAGAACATGCTTTCAGCCCCAAAGGAAACAGACACAGAAGCATGCCATGGAGACAGAGCAGGCTTGGGCCAGGGCACAGAGAAGAGAGCACAGGACTTCTGACATTAGAAAATACATTCCAGTACACCCTAAGTTCTGGTCAGTGCAATACTATTAAGCTCAGCTGTTCTGCCAAACGCTTCCAATCTGCGTCACAGTATAATGTGACCAGCAAGCACAGCTCTCACTGTTTGCTAATGCAGCACGTTCACTGCCTAAGCACAAAACCAGGAGCGAGAAAGCAGAAGCAAAGCATCCCTTGGCAGATTTAACACTTCAGTCACGCACATCAGGCTGATGGAGCAACAGCATGACTGAATCACCACAAGGT
>NW_011190443.1:0-608 GCF_000146605.3 Meleagris gallopavo | reverse complement strand
AACATCATCAGATGGTGGATCGCTGATGACACAGTTGTCACCTCAGCTTTGGACAGAAACTGAGCAAAAACGTGAAAGACTGAATTACTCCAGAACAGCAGCAACATTAACCCACAACGCCCTTATTGCTGAGCTAATTAATTCCTAGGTAGTTACAAACAGATTTGGACTCAACGCACTTTCTCCTTGCCCACAGAAAAAAAAAACAGTCCAAGTTACAGAATGCTGGGACAGAAATTACAGACCGTGTTGCAATGTAACAAGTTCCAATTTCCATGCACAATTCTATCTCATACTATTGCCTTGGAAATTCAAAGCTCAGGTCAGGAACAAGCCTGCATCTTTGTACGTCACAAGGATTAGTTACATCCTTACACCAAACAACACAGGATTACGGAGAAGAGCCATAGAGGTGTCGTCTGCAGAGGTGGAGAAGCAAATTCAGGCAGGACTGAGAAAAAAAAGAAAAAGCTGTTTGCAGCAAGACGTACTACTGAGTAACTTTGAGCGTTTGGAATTCCAGAAGACATTAATAAACAGCAACTGAAGAGGACTTGTTTCAAATTACTCATGGGAAATCTGTGCTTTTTACTAACCAATCTCAACCT
>NW_011190442.1:0-998 GCF_000146605.3 Meleagris gallopavo | reverse complement strand
CCTCCTCTTCCTTCTCTTCAAGTTCTCCAAGTTCCTGCATCACTGCATTCAGCATTTCCATTACACTTTCAATCGACACTGGCAGCTAGAAAATTAATTGGAACGCAAGTCATGATTGCAATTCTTCCTCACAGCAAGAGGCTACGTTCTGAACTCTGGTAGAACAGCTCACAAGGCTTTCATTACAGAAGGACAGAAATGTGCTTTGGTTTGGTTTGGTTCCTTGCTTTTTTTTTTTCCCCCCCTAGCAAAGCCCAACCTCTGTTAAAATTAATGCAGGAGGACAATTCACACAAGCATTAATTCTGCTTGGAAACTATCAACCCACTAAGAAGATAATGGGAAAAAGCTAGTTGTTGACATAAAAGTTGTCATTTGCAGCAGTCCAAACATTGCACGTTCTGGTGTGTTAGAGAAGTTTCCCACAAGTTTCCCAACCCACTGGAGTCAGGCAAGTCATTTGTCTGGGGGAACAAGTAAGTGTTCACTTGCCTTGGAGCAAAGGCTGCAAATGGTTTCACTTGGAAACTGTAAGCCACACCACTGCATCTCCCCAACAAGATGTTGAGCAAGAATTACTTACTTTGTCAGCTACTGACAGATCTGAGGAGAACTCATCAATGATCTTCCTTAGGTACTGCTTCTTTTAAGAAGGTAGGCCTTGTGTTCTCCTTGTTCTTCTGGCAAAACATCACCACTCACCATCTCCTCTGCCTTCCTTGGCAAAGCTAAGCAACAGCATTTGGATTAATAAGAATCAGCTGGAATGCAAGGAACGCAAAAGCATTTGGGGTAAAGCAGGTTAGGAACCAACCTCGGCAAGATTCCAGTATGAAACCACATTCTTGATAGCTTCAAATGCTTGGAAGGCATCGTCAGTTTTGCCTTCAACTGCATCCAGCACCGCAAATGCTATACGTGCCTCTTCTTCATAGCCTGCAACCTGAAAGACCTACAACCAAAGCCAAAGACAAGTCACACCTCACATATGCGTGAGC
>NW_011190441.1:0-643 GCF_000146605.3 Meleagris gallopavo | reverse complement strand
GATCTTCCTTAGGTACTGCTTCTTTTAAGAAGGTAGGCCTTTGTGTTCTCCTTGTTCTTCTGGCAAAACATCACCACTCACCATCTCCTCTGCCTTCCTTGGCAAAGCTAAGCAACAGCATTTGGATTAATAAGAATCAGCTGGAATGCAAGGAACGCAAAAGCATTTGGGGTAAAGCAGGTTAGGAACCAACCTCGGCAAGATTCCAGTATGAAACCACATTCTTGATAGCTTCAAATGCTTGGAAGGCATCGTCAGTTTTGCCTTCAACTGCATCCAGCACCGCAAATGCTATACGTGCCTCTTCTTCATAGCCTGCAACCTGAAAGACCTACAACCAAAGCCAAAGACAAGTCACACCTCACATATGCGTGAGCTCTTGGAACAGCCAGTGCATGCCAACATCCAGGAAGAAATCAGGTAGGAGGAGGTGAATGGCATCACTCATCTTCCTCTAAGACAAGGAAATACTTCTTCAACAAAGTTGGTGCTAAGGGAGTTCGGTGCCTTCCAAGCAGACACAGTTTTACTACTAGGAAACGTTCTCAAAAAATATCTTTCCCCCTTTATCAGATACATTCTGATACTACCAAATCTCATCGTTAGCACAATGCAAAAAACCCCACAACGACGACTACATAAC
>NW_011190440.1:0-967 GCF_000146605.3 Meleagris gallopavo | reverse complement strand
CTTGGAACAGCCAGTGCATGCCAACATCCAGGAAGAAATCAGGTAGGAGGAGGTGAATGGCATCACTCATCTTCCTCTAAGACAAGGAAATACTTCTTCAACAAAGTTGGTGCTAAGGGAGTTCGGTGCCTTCCAAGCAGACACAGTTTTACTACTAGGAAACGTTCTCAAAAAATATCTTTCCCCCTTTATCAGATACATTCTGATACTACCAAATCTCATCGTTAGCACAATGCAAAAAACCCCAACAACGACGACTACATAACAAACAAACAAACAAAAAAATCCCAGTGTAGATGGAAGTGTCTTATTTTCAGCTGGGCTGGAACTGTTTTCTTCAGCGTGTCTGGTGTGATGAGATGTTTTGGTTCTAGGAGAAAAGCAGTGTTGAGAACACACCGATGTTTATAGCTCCTGCTAAGCATGCTGCACAGAGCCAAGGCCATTCTCAGCTAAGGATCCAAGGAGCTGGGAGGGAACAGAATTAGGACAGCTGACTTAAACTGGCCAAAGGGGTGTTCCGTGCAGGGTGACATCGTGCTTAGCCATCTTCTGGCTGAAACCAGAACCATCAGCTCGTGTATCGACATATAAACCCCCCTTCCTCTAATCTTAGATCGATCAATCTGCACCTGAATGTCCACACTGTGGAAATGTTTGAAGAGAGGATCAGTCGGTTCAGGAATATTTCTGTTCTTTTTGATGGTTTCCAAACTAATCAGGATTTTCTTCCAGTAGTAGACACTTCTTCCAATGTATTCCTTCTGGTCACAGAAGAATTTCAGGCTAGCGCCCTGTTGAAGAAAAGCAATAGAAGCTGCCTCAACAAATTCAAATCAAGTCTTACTAACACTTATTTGCCCTGGGGCCATTGTTTTCTTGAAAAAATTCAAGAATTGTTCTCTGACACTTGTGATGAACTTCAGGAGGTCCCTCCGTAGAGTTATCAAAGGTGACAGGGAGGAAA
>NW_011190439.1:0-876 GCF_000146605.3 Meleagris gallopavo | reverse complement strand
TAAACCCCCCTTCCTCTAATCTTAGATCGATCAATCTGCACCTGAATGTCCACACTGTGGAAATGTTTGAAGAGAGGATCAGTCGGATCAGGAATATTTCTGTTCTTTTTGATGGTTTCCAAACTAATCAGGATTTTCTTCCAGTAGTAGACACTTCTTCCAATGTATTCCTTCTGGTCACAGAAGAATTTCAGGCTAGCGCCCTGTTGAAGAAAAGAAGTAGAAGCTGCCTCAACAAATTCAAATCAAGTCTTACTAACACTTATTTGCCCTGGGGCCGTTTTTTCTTGAAAAAATTCAAGAATTGTTCTCTGACACTTGTGATGAACTTCAGGAGGTCCCTCCGTAGAGTTATCAAAGGTGACAGGGAGGAAATAACACTACAGATCAGTGCAGTGCTAAGAGGCAGTGAGGGAGAGTGTAGCTGATAGCTTGACTAGAGAAACCAACTTACCTGACAGAGCTCACGGCAGCTCTCAATAGTACCTTCTCACCTGATTTTGTTTACTTTGTGCGTTCAGTTACACAGGCAGAGAAAAAACAGACTGTACATACTGAACAATAATCTCAGCTTACTGTATTTTGCAGGCTTCTTGCCCAGTGTATAATCAAGGCAGGCTGAAGGCCGTGCTTCTCCAGCGCTCGCAGAGTACTTAATCCATGCTGGACAAGAAACTTCAGGTTTGTCACTGATTCTGGCCTGAGTAACAGAAGAAACAGCCCTCAGTTAGTATTGGCTCTTTTTCTTCTATTCATATGTCACTTGTTTGATGAAAATAACAAGTAGCTTTGCTTCTAGCTCTGCTTTAGAAATGCTATACGAGAAACATGAAGCCCATTTGGAGAAAGCTCTTTTGTGTCTCAAACCCCTCTTGC
>NW_011190438.1:0-672 GCF_000146605.3 Meleagris gallopavo | reverse complement strand
TCTCCAGCGCTCGCAGAGTACTTAATCCATGCTGGACAAGAAACTTCAGGTTTGTCACTGATTCTGGCCTGAGTAACAGAAGAAACAGCCCTCAGTTAGTATTTGTCTCTTTTTCTTCTATTCATATGTCACTTGTTTGATGAAAATAACAAGTAGCTTTGCTTCTAGCTCTGCTTTAGAAATGCTATACGAGAAACATGAAGCCCATTTGGAGAAAGCTCTTTTGTGTCTCAAACCCCTCTTGCAACAAAACATTCACGTCCAAAACAGTCCAACCAAGCAAACTAGTTTTACACAATCTATGGGAATCTGTTCAGAAGCTGTCTAAAGGCTTGTTTCAAATACTTCCAAGCAGAAGAATTCTTACGTTGTTTTTTTCTGCATAAGAGCACGAACAGCATCCCACCAGGATCTTTGCTTCTCAGTAGAGAACTGTTTGCACAGCAGCAACGGTAAGAAAGGTGGCTGATGCGTTTCATTACGAGTGTTCAACTTCTCTTGCAGTTCCAAGTTGCAAGTGAATACCATCCCGAGTAGGAATACCTGTTTTTGTACAAATAAACAAACAAAGGAAAATATTAGGTATCGGAAGAAAGAAAAGAAAGGAAAAGAAAGGAAAAGAAAGGAAAAGAAAGGAAAAGAAAGGAGAAGAGGAGAAATAAGAAAAGAGCA
>NW_011190437.1:0-473 GCF_000146605.3 Meleagris gallopavo | reverse complement strand
TTTACAAAGGGAAGGAGTCTCCTCCAGAACCAGAGAGTGCTGACTGGCAGGGAATATGGAGAGGTTTAGGAAAGATCTTAAAAGCAAGGGGACCCGCAGTGTCATGGGATTTTACACTCGAACATCTGTGGGATCCTGAGAAACTAAGTCAGTATTTGAGTCAGGGACAGCGCGGCTTACATAACTCTAAGGAGGTACAACTTATTTGGGGTTTGGCTTGTGCTTACCGCGCCCTATATGATACTATTCTGGAGAGAGAGAGTTTCCGAGCTGAGGTTCAGGCCAAAGTGGAGAATCTCCAAGTCAAATCTGATCAGTTACAAGAGACACCAGTAACAATATCAGTTGCTCCTGTGGAAGGCAAGAAATGGAAACGAGTGTCCACGCGTCTAGAATGGAAAAAGAAGAAGCGGAGGCGGAGGAGGAGGAAGATCCAGGCGAGGGGCCCTCCTCAGAACCACCACCATCGCGAA
>NW_011190436.1:0-644 GCF_000146605.3 Meleagris gallopavo | reverse complement strand
AGAGGTTTAGGAAAGATCTTAAAAAGCAAGGGGACCCGCAGTGTCATGGGATTTTACACTCGAACATCTGTGGGATCCTGAGAAACTAAGTCAGTATTTGAGTCAGGGACAGCGCGGCTTACATAACTCTAAGGAGGTACAACTTATTTGGGGTTTGGCTTGTGCTTACCGCGCCCTATATGATACTATTCTGGAGAGAGAGAGTTTCCGAGCTGAGGTTCAGGCCAAAGTGGAGAATCTCCAAGTCAAATCTGATCAGTTACAAGAGACACCAGTAACAATATCAGTTGCTCCTGTGGAAGGCAAGAAATGGAAACGAGTGTCCACGCGTCTAGAATGGAAAAAAGAAGAAGCGGAGGAGGAGGAGGAGGAAGATCCAGGCGAGGGGCCCTCCTCAGAACCACCACCATCGCGAAAAGCAAAAGGAAAAACTAAGAGACATGCAGAAGAGACTGATGATGAGGACATCCTTATTACTACTCGTCGGCCCCTGAAGATGACTGAAATCCAAGGTTCAAGAAAGGAGTTCACACGGGGCCCGAATGAAACTATTGTTTCCTGGTTGGTTCGTTGTTGGGACCGCGGGGCCAATAGCTTGTTTCTAGATGGTAATGAAGCTTGCCAACTAGGAGCCATTGCCAGAG
>NW_011190435.1:0-439 GCF_000146605.3 Meleagris gallopavo | reverse complement strand
AGGAGGAGGAAGATCCAGGCGAGGGGCCCTACTCAGAACCACCACCATCGCGAAAAGCAAAAGGAAAAACTAAGAGACATGCAGAAGAGACTGATGATGAGGACATCCTTATTACTACTCGTCGGCCCCTGAAGATGACTGAAATCCAAGGTTCAAGAAAGGAGTTCACACAGGGCCCGAATGAAACTATTGTTTCCTGGTTGGTTCGTTGTTGGGACCGCGGGGCCAATAGCTTGTTTCTAGATGGTAATGAAGCTCGCCAACTAGGAGCCATTGCCAGAGACCCAGCTATTGACTGAGGAATTGGTCGATGTTTGGATGAGTCTGCCTCCCTTTGGGAACGAGTGCTAATAGCTGTGAAAGAAAGGTATCGCTTCAAAGACGGCTTGAAGCCTGTGATGAAAAGATGGGATACAGTTGAAAAGGGTATCCAGTACTT
>NW_011190434.1:8700-9321 GCF_000146605.3 Meleagris gallopavo | reverse complement strand
CAAGTCAGAGCCCTTGGCTGATGGTCAGCAGGGGATTTCCCATCTCAAGTTGGTTGCCCGTGCCAGGGAAAAGAACTGGCAGCTGCTTTACCTTTCTTGCCCTGGTCAAGAGGTGGCAAAGTGTTTTCTTTCTTTGGTGTCTGCAGACCAGAGATGCTTCCTGAGGACTTGCGGCGTATTGCGGGTGGTGGTCTGGGTACAAACTCCATGTGAAGCCTGTACGAGAGGAGAAGACAGCGACCGGTGAGACGCAGCACTCCAGCAATCCTTGTTGCTCTCTCTGATTGTCTGCTGCCGGGCACATTTTCATGCTGCATTAAGCGCGCTGCTTTCTAAAGTCTTGAGCAGGGTCAGTCGGGATAGGTGAGGGGGAAATAGTTTCAAAGGGCAGGAGGGAAGATTTGGATGGGATATAAGGAAGAAGTTTTGACAGAAGGGTGGCGAGGCACCGGAACATCTTGCCCAGAGAGGCGGTGGGTGCCCGGACGGGCATTCAAGGTCGGGCTGGACCAGGCTCAGAGCAACCTCACCTGGGGGTAGGTGTCCCTGTTCCCTGCAGGGGAATGGGACTGGGTGCCCCTTCGGGGATTTCCGTTCCAGCTCAAATCATTCTATGATTCT
>NW_011190434.1:0-526 GCF_000146605.3 Meleagris gallopavo | reverse complement strand
CGCGAAAAGCAAAAGGAAAACTAAGAGACATGCAGAAGAGACTGATGATGAGGACATCCTTATTACTACTCGTCGGCCCCTGAAGATGACTGAAATCCAAGGTTCAAGAAAGGAGTTCACACGGGGCCCGAATGAAACTATTGTTTCCTGGTTGGTTCGTTGTTGGGACCGCGGGGCCAATAGCTTGTTTCTAGATGGTAATGAAGCTCGCCAACTAGGAGCCATTGCCAGAGACCCAGCTATTGACTGAGGAATTGGTCGATGTTTGGATGAGTCTGCCTCCCTTTGGGAACGAGTGCTAATAGCCGTGAAAGAAAGGTATCGCTTCAAAGACGGCTTGAAGCCTGTGATGAAAAGATGGGATACAGTTGAAAAGGGTATCCAGTACTTGAGGGAAATGGCTGTGGTGGAAATGCTGTTTGACCCTAACTTTGTTCCTAACCACCCACGACAAGAACGCGATCCTGAGAGAGTGAGGACGACGCCTGAGATATGGCAGAGACTCATAACAACAGCACCAGACAGA
>NW_011190433.1:0-520 GCF_000146605.3 Meleagris gallopavo | reverse complement strand
GACGCCTGAGATATGGCAGAGACTCATAACGACAGCACCAGACAGATATGCCGGTACACTACTGTCAGCTAATGACAGATACCGGGAACAAGAGAGAATACCCTTAGTTTTTGAATTGATTCTTACGCTCCAAAACTACGAACAACAGCTACCCCCAACTCACGCTTCCATTGCTGCCATCTCACAAGTAACGAACCAACTGAATGAAATGCAGGAGCAAATATCTCAACTGATTAATCGTGACAAACCTGTGCCAGTATCAGAAGTGCCCAGTGAAGATCAGGATAATCAAAAGAGTCTACTGAAGGAGCTGATCAAACTAATGCGAATCCTAACTAACGACGATGAACCTCCCTACTCATGGGCACCATCAAAATCTCAGCTATTAAAAGCAAACGCTTTCCGGCTCCAGTGAGGAACAATACATCGCGAATTGCCTTGTGGCGTTACCTACGTGACCATGGAGAAGACATGAGAAAATGGCACGACCAAGCTACTCCTGTACTACGAGCACGGGTGA
>NW_011190432.1:0-816 GCF_000146605.3 Meleagris gallopavo | reverse complement strand
ATGACAGATACCGGGAACAAGAGAGAATACCCTTAGTTTTTGAATTGATTCTTACACTCCAAAACTACGAACAACAGCTACCCCCAACTCACGCTTCCATTGCTGCCATCTCACAAGTAACGAACCAACTGAATGAAATGCAGGAGCAAATATCTCAACTGATTAATCGTGACAAACCTGTGCCAGTATCAGAAGTGCCCAGTGAAGATCAGGATAATAAAAAGAGTCTACTGAAGGAGCTGATCAAACTAATGCGAATCCTCACTAACGACGATGAACCTCCCTACTCATGGGCACCATCAAAAATCTCAGCTATTAAAAGCAAACGCTTTCCGGCTCCAGTGAGGAACAATACATCGCGAATTGCCTTGTGGCGTTACCTACGTGACCATGGAGAAGACATGAGAAAATGGCACGACCAAGCTACTCCTGTACTACGAGCACGGGTGAAAGAATTACAAAGCAGATCAATCACCAGTGCAGTTGCTCCACTTATCACAGGTAATGAATAGAGAGGCCCTGCCCTCAGCCAGGGGGGGGAAAGGGATAATTGAGTATATTGGACTGTGTGGATTCGATGGCCTGGCACGTCAGAACCACTGAAATATAAGGCACTGGTGGATACTGGTGCACAGTGCACTCTGATGCCCTCGAGTCATGAAGGGACAGAATCAATCCATATTTCCGGGGTGACTGGAGGCTCTCAAGAATTGACTGTGTTGGAGGCTGAGATAAGCCTCACTGGTAAGGACTGGCAAAAACATCCTATTGTAACTGGCCCAAGGGCTCCATGTATACTAGGTATCGATTACTTCA
>NW_011190431.1:0-1031 GCF_000146605.3 Meleagris gallopavo | reverse complement strand
ACTACGAGCACGGGTGAAAGAATTACAAAGCAGATCAATCACCAGTGCAGTTGCTCCACTTATCACAGGTAATGAATAGAGAGGCCCTGCCCTCAGCCAGGGGGGGAAAGGGATAATCGAGTATATTGGACTGTGTGGATTCGATGGCCTGGCACGTCAGAACCACTGAAATATAAGGCACTGGTGGATACTGGTGCACAGTGCACTCTGATGCCCTCGAGTCATGAAGGGACAGAATCAATCCATATTTCCGGGGTGACTGGAGGCTCTCAAGAATTGACTGTGTTGGAGGCTGAGATAAGCCTCACTGGTAAGGACTGGCAAAAACATCCTATTGTAACTGGCCCAGGGGCTCCATGTATACTAGGTATCGATTACCTCAGAAGGGGGAATTTCAAGGATCCTAAGGGGTATCGGTGGGCCTTTGGGATAGCTGCTGTGGACACAGACAACATTAAGCAGCTGTCTGTTTTGCCTGGCCTATCAGAAGATCCGTCTGTTGTGGGGTTGCTGCAAGTAAAAGAGCAACAGGTACCGATTGCCACAAAAACGGTGCACAGACGGCAGTACCGCACCAATAGGGATTCCTTGCTCCCCATTCATAAGTTGATTCGTCAACTAGAGGATCAGGGAGTGATCAGCAAAACTCACTCACCCTTTAACAGCCCCGTATGGCCAGTACGTAAAGCCAGCGGAGAATGGAGACTGACGGTGGACTACCGTGGCCTGAATGAAGTCACACCCCCACTGAGTGCTGCTGTGCCGGACATGTTAGAGCTCCAATATGAACTAGAGTCAAAGGCAGCCAAATGGTATGCCACCACTGACATTGCTAATGCCTTCTTTTCCATTCCTTTGGCTAAAGAATGTAGGCCACAGTTTGCTTTCACATGGAGGGGCGTTCAGTATACTTGGAACCGTTTGCCCCAGGGGTGGAAACACAGCCCAACCATTTGCCATGGGTTGATCCAAACTGTATTGGAACAAGGCAGTGCTCCTGAGCACCTGCAGTACATTGATGATATCGTTGT
>NW_011190430.1:0-452 GCF_000146605.3 Meleagris gallopavo | reverse complement strand
AGGGAGTGATCAGCAAAACTCACTCACCCTTTAACAGCCCGTATGGCCAGACGTAAAGCCAGCGGAGAATGGAGACTGACGGTGGACTACCGTGGCCTGAATGAAGTCACACCCCCACTGAGTGCTGCTGTGCCGGACATGTTAGAGCTCCAATATGAACTAGAGTCAAAGGCAGCCAAATGGTATGCCACCATTGACATTGCTAATGCCCTCTTTTCCATTCCTTTGGCCAAAGAATGTAGGCCACAGTTTGCTTTCACATGGAGGGGCGTTCAGTATACTTGGAACCGTTTGCCCCAGGGGTGGAAACACAGCCCAACCATTTGCCATGGGTTGATCCAAACTGTATTGGAACAAGGCAGTGCTCCTGAGCACCTGCAGTACATTGATGATATCGTTGTGTGGGGCGACACAGCAGAAGAAGTCTTCATGAAAGGA
This sequence comes from Meleagris gallopavo, assembly GCF_000146605.3. Taxonomy (NCBI): domain Eukaryota; kingdom Metazoa; phylum Chordata; class Aves; order Galliformes; family Phasianidae; genus Meleagris; species Meleagris gallopavo. The sequence continues at coordinate 14 of NW_011190430.1, read as the reverse complement.
GAGCGAATAATCCA
>NW_011190429.1:0-479 GCF_000146605.3 Meleagris gallopavo | reverse complement strand
ATGAACTAGAGTCAAAGGCAGCCAAATGGTATGCCACCATTGACATTGCTAATGCCTTCTTTTCCATTCCTTTGGCCAAAGAATGTAGGCCACAGTTTGCTTTCACATGGAGGGGCGTTCAGTATACTTGGAACCGTTTGCCCCAGGGGTGGAAACACAGCCCAACCATTTGCCATGGGTTGATCCAAACTGTATTGGAACAAGGCAGTGCTCCTGAGCACCTGCAGTACATTGATGATATCGTTGTGTGGGGCGACACAGCAGAAGAAGTCTTCATGAAAGGAGAGCGAATAATCCAAATTCTTCTGTGTGCTGGTTTTGCTATTAAGCGGAGCAAAGTGAAAGGACCTGCTCAGGAGATTCAGTTCCTAGGTATAAAGTGGCAAGATGGCCGTCGTCACATCCCAACAGATGTGATTGACAAAATCAGTGCCATGTCTCCACCCACTAATAAGAAAGAGACACAATCGTTCCTGGGC
>NW_011190428.1:0-1039 GCF_000146605.3 Meleagris gallopavo | reverse complement strand
AGAGTCAAAGGCAGCCAAATGGTATGCCACCATTGACATTGCTAATGCCTCTTTTCCATTCCTTTGGCCAAAGAATGTAGGCCACAGTTTGCTTTCACATGGAGGGGCGTTCAGTATACTTGGAACCGTTTGCCCCAGGGGTGGAAACACAGCCCAACCATTTGCCATGGGTTGATCCAAACTGTATTGGAACAAGGCAGTGCTCCTGAGCACCTGCAGTACATTGATGATATCGTTGTGTGGGGCGACACAGCAGAAGAAGTCTTCACAAAAGGAGAGCGAATAATCCAAATTCTTCTGTGTGCTGGTTTTGCTATTAAGTGGAGCAAAGTGAAAGGACCTGCTCAGGAGATTCAGTTCCTAGGTATAAAGTGGCAAGATGGCCGTTGTCACATCCCAACAGATGTGATTGACAAAATCAGTGCCATGTCTCCACCCACTAATAAGAAAGAGACACAATCGTTCCTGGGCATAGTGGGTTTTTGGAGAATGCATGTTCCAAACTACAGCCTCATTGTAAGTCCCCTTTATCATGTGACGCGAATGAAGAATGAGTTTACATGGGGCCCGGAGCAGCAGCAGGCTTTTGAACAGATTAAACAGGAAATAGCCCGTGCCGTGGCCCTAGGGCCAGTACGAATGGGACAGGGTATAAAGAACATCCTCTACACTGCTGCTGGAGAGAAAGGTCCCACTTGGAGTTTGTGGCAGAGAGCCTCAGGAGAGACCCGAGGCCGACCCCTGGGATTCTGGAGTCGAGCTTACAGGGGGTCAGAAGAGGGCTACACTCCAACTGAGAAGGAGATCTTAGCCGCGTATGAGGGGGTTCGGCTGCTTCTGAAGTAATCGGTACAGAAACACAGCTTCTTCTGGCACCTCGGCTGCCAGTGCTGAACTGGATGTTTAAGGAAAGGTCCCTCACCCATCATGCTACCGATGCCACTTGGAGTAAGTGGATTGCGCTGATTACGCAGCGAGCGCGGATGGGGAATCTCAACCGTCCAGGAATCCTAGAGGTGATCATGGACTGGCCTGAAGG
>NW_011190427.1:0-656 GCF_000146605.3 Meleagris gallopavo | reverse complement strand
AATTGCCGCGCGATTTTGTAGCAAAGCATGCCTAAGACTATTGATATCAGATAACATAGATGTCAGAACTAAGGTGGTCTCGTTAGCCTGTTTCGCTGACCAACATGCTAGATTTTCTAACTGCTTTAACGCTTGGGCCGCAGCTACGCCTGGTGTGAGAACCGAAGCGAACACCCGGGCAGTAGCTGACCATAAATCAACGTTATCGTTGCAGTCTGGTGTCAGGCGGCGTATACTCCACCGTTGCCTGGCCTTATGCAGACCAGAGGCGACATTAAGCCACTGACGATGTTGGGGAGCGAATAGTGCTAATTGTCCAAGATAGCAAGGTCCTCCTTGGACATTGGCAGGAATGCCTGCCCAAGCTCGGTCACCGCATATTAAAAATACACCCGGGGGTAAGGCCTTAGCCGAGTCATTATTCCACAGCGCATGTTGGGAACGCCTACCTGTGCGACCTGGTGTAGGGAACCTGCTTTGGCAGGGGGTTGGTCTCGATGATCTCTAGAGGTCCCTTCCAACCCCTACAATTCTGTGACTCTGTGATTCTGTGATTCTGTGAATCGTCTTCAGAAAAGCTTGCTCCATATCCATACCACGGTCGTAGGTTACCTCCTTCCCCGGTTTGGTTGCTGTAACCGCAATATGCCCCCATA
>NW_011190426.1:0-781 GCF_000146605.3 Meleagris gallopavo | reverse complement strand
GAACACCCGGGCAGTAGCTGACCATAAATCAACGTTATCGTTGCAGTCTGGTGTCAGGCGGCGTATACTCCGCCGTTGCCTGGCCTTATGCAGACCAGAGGCGACATTAAGCCACTGACGATGTTGGGGAGCGAATAGTGCTAATTGTCCAAGATAGCAAGGTCCTCCTTGGACATTGGCAGGAATGCCTGCCCAAGCTCGGTCACCGCATATTAAAAATACACCCGGGGGTAAGGCCTTAGCCGAGTCATTATTCCACAGCGCATGTTGGGAACGCCTACCTGTGCGACCTGGTGTAGGGAACCTGCTTTGGCAGGGGGGTTGGTCTCGATGATCTCTAGAGGTCCCTTCCAACCCCTACAATTCTGTGATTCTGTGATTCTGTGATTCTGTGAATCGTCTTCAGAAAAGCTTGCTCCATATCCATACCACGGTCGTAGGTTACCTCCTTCCCCGGTTTGGTTGCTGTAACCGCAATATGCCCCCATACCGAGAATTCCTGTTCATTATGGGGGGAGACCACCGTCCATCCTGTTGCGTCGAAAAAGGGTTATCCGCATAGTCCCACAGTTGCTTAAGGATACTTGCCCGAGCACTAAGGCCCTGGTGCGATTGTCCGAAGCAAAAGCATGTTTGATTCCATCCCGCTGAAGCGTTTCCTATTGCCTGGGAACCCAGGAGATCCAGCTCTTGGGGGTCCCGTGGCAAGGAGACGCTTAGTCGTTCTATCAAGCATGCACTTTGTTCTGAAGTGTTGTAACGGAAACACGGATTATGTCTT
>NW_011190425.1:0-771 GCF_000146605.3 Meleagris gallopavo | reverse complement strand
ACCCCTACAATTCTGTGATTCTGTGATTCTGTGATTCTGTGAATCGTCTTCAGAAAAGCTTGCTCCATATCCATACCACGGTCGTAGGTTACCTCCTTCCCCGGTTTGGTTGCTGTAACCGCAATATGCCCCCCCATACCGAGAATTCCTGTTCATTATGGGGGGAGACCACCGTCCATCCTGTTGCGTCGAAAAAGGGTTATCCGCATAGTCCCACAGTTGCTTAAGGATACTTGCCCGAGCACTAAGGCCCTGGTGCGATTGTCCGAAGCAAAAGCATGTTTGATTCCATCCCGCTGAAGCGTTTCCTATTGCCTGGGAACCCAGGAGATCCAGCTCTTGGGGGTCCCGTGGCAAGGAGACGCTTAGTCGTTCTATCAAGCATGCACTTTGTTCTGAAGTGTTGTAACGGAAACACGGATTATGTCTCACGTATCCTTGAAGGCTCATAAACAGCCGTTCCAGCACCTTTATGTCTGGTCTCTCCCTCTTTTTGTTTTTGCACTGCGTCAGTGCACCCAGCAGTTGCTTGTGGCCGCTTAGGATAGTGATATCTATGGGGAGAGAGACGGCTCACGACGGTCGACAACCTGTATCGCAATAAGATGCCCCAGAGTTTCAATAAGATGCTGCTGCTCTGTTGTCACCAAAATGCAAGCGGCAGGATCGGTGCCCTTTAGAAGGGGACGCAGTACATTGAGATTGTCCCTGAAGATACCGACAACTTCTACCATGCTATAGAACACCAATTATATTAATAATACAATCATT
>NW_011190424.1:0-581 GCF_000146605.3 Meleagris gallopavo | reverse complement strand
GCTTTTAGAGTGCTCATGGTTATACCTTTGGCTAACAGAGAATCAATAGTCGGGCAACTTTTGCATGCCAGATAGAACTATGGGCATTATTATTTACAGACCCTCGAGAACCAACAATCTGCAGAAAGAGAGAGATAAAAACATGGTGGTGGCGAATGCGATAGGCAGTGCGAGCAGGGCGTCCCCTGCTTCAAGGTGCACTTTTCCTCTCTCAGCCACCCCAGATTCTCTCTTGCTTTTATTCTTCTCAGGGTCCGAAGGGTATTTTCCATTTGTACACTGCATCTGCATGGCCAGTGCATGATACAGAGGCCAAAATGGAACACCTGCTTGCAGAATAAACTATCAAGGTTAACTCTCTTAGCGTGCGCCTTTGTCTCAGGTGCTGTATGATCATATTTTAAATTCCCGATTAGTGGGATGAAAGAGAGTTAATCATTCTATAATATAGGGTCATCCCTTTGCCTGGGATTCCTTTCCAGGTTTTGTCTTAGTGCTACTAATACATTAAAATAGCTATTTCCATAGATTCCATCATTGGTAACATTAAATCCTGTTACTATAACATTCAATCTGTTATT
>NW_011190423.1:0-586 GCF_000146605.3 Meleagris gallopavo | reverse complement strand
GAATGCGATAGGCAGTGTGAGCAGGGCGTCCCCTGCTTCAAGGTGCACTTTTCCTCTCTCACCCACCCCAGATTCTCTCTTGCTTTTATTCTTCTCAAGGTCTGAAGGGTATTTTCCATTTGTACACTGCATCTGCATGGCCAGTGCATGATACAGAGGCCAAATGGAACACCTGCTTGCAGAATAAACTATCAAGGTTAACTCTCTTAGCGTGCGCCTTTGTCTCAGGTGCTGTATGATCATATTTTAAATTCCCGATTAGTGGGATGAAAGAGAGTTAATCATTCTATAATATAGGGTCATCCCTTTGCCTGGGATTCCTTTCCAGGTTTTGTCTTAGTGCTACTAATACATTAAAATAGCTATTTCCATAGATTCCAGCATTGGTAACATTAAATCCTGTTACTATAACATTCAATCTATTATTAAAATAAAAATTAAAAAACCACACAACAACCATTACTACTGTTGCTATTTGCAATACAACAAGTTACAAAGCAATACCAAACAATACGAAACACACAATCCCAATCATTATGAGTTCATGGTCGTTTCAAACTTGGTTTCAGAACTTTCTCATCTTTTT
>NW_011190422.1:0-499 GCF_000146605.3 Meleagris gallopavo | reverse complement strand
ACACCTATATCAGCAACTTCATTAAGATGTTAATATATAACATGTAGTTCTACTATTCTAAGAAATTCCTACTAGATCTAACCAACTCAGCATAGACCTAACTAACTCAACATATTGGCATCTTAACCAAATTTGTAGCTGTAGCCTTCTCAATTTTTTGTTTTATTCTTACGAATGCATACATAATCAATTCACCCAGCACTGTACAAAAATACAGTACACTTTGCCTTTATAGTATATGTCATTTACCAGCATCTTGATTATCCTGTATTCATGAGGAATGTCAATCACAAAATAATAGTCAGTCATGCTGTAGTTCAAAACTCTTTCCAACACACACTTTCAAACCAACTGCTTTTATCATTTTCTGAACACTCAGAACTTGGCTAGGTGACTAAGGCGTGGGGCAGGGAAAAAAAAAAGGAAGTGAAAGAAAAGACTGCACTTAAAATATTTAAAATAGAACACAGTATATCAAACCTGGCCCTAGATTCTTTGT
>NW_011190421.1:0-440 GCF_000146605.3 Meleagris gallopavo | reverse complement strand
GGGTCAGCGTCCAGCACATTCAGCAGGGGTTGCACCTTCTGCCACAGTAGCGGTTGGAAATGCAGGAGAGGTCAAAGCCCCCCGAGGTGATGGGCACACCCTCAGAGCTGAGGATGCTGCCAACAGCAGCGGAGGTGGAGGATCCGACGGCGGTGTTCTGTGGGAAGGAGCTGAGGATGGGTCCGGGCAGGGTCACCACCACGGGAGAGGGCTGGATGACAATGGTGGAGTTCTGGCACTGCCTGACACAGGGCTCATTGCAGCTGCTGGCCAGAGGAGTTGGGCCACAGGGCTGGCATGGCACGCATTGGTCACAGCAGGACATGTCTCAGGGATGGAGGTGCACCTGGGAGAGGGGAGAGGGGGGAAGAAGAACATGAGGATACATGAGGAGCAACCTATCATCACACTATGAGGGAATCAATGCACATGCAATACTT
>NW_011190420.1:0-560 GCF_000146605.3 Meleagris gallopavo | reverse complement strand
CTGAGGATGCTGCCAACAGCAGCGGAGGTGGAGGATCCGACGGCGGTGTTCTGTGGGAAGGAGCTGAGGATGGGTCCGGGCAGGGTCACCACCACGGGAGAGGGCTGGATGACAATGGTGGAGTTCTGGCACTGCCTGACACAGGGCTCATTGCAGCTGCTGGCCAGAGGAGTTGGGCCACAGGGCTGGCATGGCACGCATTGGTCACAGCAGGACATGTCTCAGGGATGGAGGTGCACCTGGAAGAGGGGAGAGGGTGGAAGAAGAACATGAGGGTATATGAGGAGCAACCTATCATCACACTATGAGGGAATCAATGCACATGCAATACTTGGAGCTGAAGACAGTCCAGGGATGTCCAAGGGATTCTTGGTCTCATCTGGACAGAGCCCAGTAAAACCCACTGGGACATATTTAGCTACTACTAGACCCTAGCAGCCCACAGACATCTCCTTACAGCAGGACATTCTCCCCACTTCCCTTTCTCATGACAAGCAGAGCCAGGCATGGAACAGAGCTAATAGCAGCTGAGAGTACCTCTGAGCTTAGAACTCTGTTTG
>NW_011190419.1:0-1282 GCF_000146605.3 Meleagris gallopavo | reverse complement strand
CGTGCCTTGCAGAGAGCTGGGGCCAGCAGCTGGGAGATGAATGGCTTCACAGCAGCCCTTCTGCAGATCACCCATGATTTGTGTTGGACTGCAGCCCTGCACAGTGCCTCGGGTGAGGCAATGGGCTGGAGGCAGGTGATGTTAGTGGGTGGGAACCACTAAAGCGACAATCTTCCACATTCCTGGGCCTTGTACAGGATTTGGGATCTTGAGTTTATTTGTTTTAGAGTGATTTGCAAACTTCTGCAGTGCCCAGTCTCCGGTGGTTTGGTCTGTCCACTCTTGAAGTCAGTGGAAGTCTTCCTGGTAATTTGGTTATTCAACTGTTCCATGAGTACCTTCCCTAAATAAAATTATTTAGCTGTGGAAACATTTGACTGTAGGCCAGCAGGCAGAAAAAATGCATGTAGAGAGGTTTGTGAATGTATCTTGCCTGTTAAGCAAGAGCAGAGCCTCTCTCTCTGCTGTGACTTCTTCAATACTATAAAGATAATATAATAAAGATAATATTAAGGATTCTAATAATTAATTAACTTGTTCGTTAATGGATTAAGTGTTGTCTTAAGGGTAGCAGTTGGAGTCCATCTAATAAAAGTTGACTGGAGGTATGTCCTGTGGCTATGACAAACTTTGCTTTATAATAGCATGTACTTTTCAGTAGCTGCTTGCCATGCTGTGATGAGGTTGGAGTGGGAGAAACAGAGCACTGGTCATTTCCCAGCAGACAGCGATGAGTTTCTACTCAGTCACAGTGCTCTGTGCTGTGATAGGTTTATAATTATTATCCTGAGATTGATGTCTCTGAGGGGACTGTAAATATGTGCAGCATTAAGAAATCAGTAATCATTCCATCCTGAAATGCAGTTTCTGTACAGCATTATAAATGCACATCAAAGATTTGATTCTAGAGTTGTCATCCCTCTCCATCCCTTTCTCTTCCCCGAACCCCCAAGTTCAACGTCCTTCGCTGTGTCAGAAAAGTGATTATGTGGTAGGACCTTTCTTTCCTGATGGAAAAACAGGGCTGGTAATACAAGCATCATTTGAGAGGCTGTCAAACTTGTGTGATGTATGGGGCTGCTGAATCACGGCCTGAACCTTTGATTGATCACCTGAGGTGATCAATGAGTCAGCCATGGGAGCACAGGTGAAGGCAATTCATCACCTGTGCTGCAGGAAGGGCTGGAGCCTGGCTCCACCTCTCCTAGACCCATTTAAGAGCTGACTGCCAGTGGGGAATGATCTCTCTCTGGAGATCCGCTCCATCAGGAGTTCATCTCGC
>NW_011190418.1:0-1341 GCF_000146605.3 Meleagris gallopavo | reverse complement strand
TGTTAAGGAGCCTCTCTCTCTGCTGTGACTTCTTCAATACTATAAAGATAATATAATAAAGATAATATTAAGGATTCTAATAATTAATTAACTTGTTCGTTAATGGATTAAGTGTTGTCTTAAGGGTAGCAGTTGGAGTCCATCTAATAAAAGTTGACTGGAGGTATGTCCTGTGGCTATGACAAACTTTGCTTTATAATAGCATGTACTTTTCAGTAGCTGCTTGCCATGCTGTGATGAGGTTGGAGTGGGAGAAACAGAGCACTGGTCATTTCCCAGCAGACAGCGATGAGTTTCTACTCAGTCACAGTGCTCTGTGCTGTGATAGGTTTATAATTATTATCCTGAGATTGATGTCTCTGAGGGGACTGTAAATATGTGCAGCATTAAGAAATCAGTAATCATTCCATCCTGAAATGCAGTTTCTGTACAGCATTATAAATGCACATCAAAGATTTGATTCTAGAGTTGTCATCCCTCTCCATCCCTTTCTCTTCCCCGAACCCCCAAGTTCAACGTCCTTCGCTGTGTCAGAAAAGTGATTATGTGGTAGGACCTTTCTTTCCTGATGGAAAAACAGGGCTGGTAATACAAGCATCATTTGAGAGGCTGTCAAACTTGTGTGATGTATGGGGCTGCTGAATCACGGCCTGAACCTTTGATTGATCACCTGAGGTGATCAATGAGTCAGCCATGGGAGCACAGGTGAAGGCAATTCATCACCTGTGCTGCAGGAAGGGCTGGAGCCTGGCTCCACCTCTCCTAGAACCCATTTAAGAGCTGACTGCCAGTGGGGAATGATCTCTCTCTGGAGATCCGCTCCATCAGGAGTTCATCTCGCGAGCCCAGGACAGGGTGAGTGACTTTCTCTTATTTCTCCAGTATAAATTCTATTAGCCAAGCTGCTGGATATATATCTACACCATCTGTATATCCATTGATTAAACATGTGATCTTTCCTTTCCCCACAGTGCTGTTTTGATCTTATGAAAGTCCCCCTCTTCTCTTCCACAGTTTCTTCCCTGCTAGATGAGGGTGATGAAGATTCATGCACCATTTCTCCGTGAAGGACTCTGGAGAGGAAGTGTTAGAGATGTGCAGAGTTGTGGTACGTGCATATTTCCCTTTCCTCACTCTCCCTCCTCATTCAGTCCTCATTTAACATCATGAGTTTGACCGTCAGATGCCACCGTGTTTGCAGGACTTCCTTTGTTCGCTCTGAGTTCTCCACAGTCAGGCCTGTTTTTGAGATGCTGTTGTAAGTAATCCTCTGATCTAGAGAGCTAGAAACCTCTTTATCTCAGAGCAAAGCTGTTCACAGCTGACAAATAATGACTGTAT
>NW_011190417.1:0-567 GCF_000146605.3 Meleagris gallopavo | reverse complement strand
GTGAGAGCTGCCTTGTGAGAAATGCTATCAGCTTGTGTGTGATCACTGGGCTACAGCAAGCTGAGGGCTGAGCGTACAAATACAAAGAGCTAAAAATGGCACAAGACACCATAGGATGCTGGTTGTGAATTTTTCACTGCCTTCAATGAAAATTCAGCGTAGGTAATTACTGTCCTTGCTTTTATCTTCTCTTTGTGTGCAAAAGTCTCTTTGTGAAGACTTGTCTCCAAAGAAGGGAATTTTCTTGCATTTTGGTTTTGAGATTTTTGTTTTGTCCTTTTTTTCCTGTTTTCTTCTAATAAGAAAAGGATGAATTCCATAGTTGTGTTTTGATTGCTTCTTAATCTTCTCACAGGATGCTACAAGCAGAGAAGAACAACGTGGATCAGTCTTAACAGTGTATGACCTTCTTCTTATAAAATAGGAGGAACAAGACCTCTGAGTTTCTGAGAGCCTATAGGAAAAATCGCTTACATCTTGAAGAGCTTTGGTCAGAGTTCCACAGAAAGCATGCAAAATGGTACTTGGTGTGCATATGAAGCCACAAATGCAATGAATAGCCAAGAT
>NW_011190416.1:0-611 GCF_000146605.3 Meleagris gallopavo | reverse complement strand
CCCTAGGTGTAAGACCCTACACTTGCTTTGTTGAACCTCATCTGGTTTCTTACTGCCCAGCTCTCCAGCCTGTCCAGGTCTCGCTGAATGGCAGCACAGCCTTCAGGCGTGTCAGCCAATCCTCCCAACTTCGTATCATCAGCAAACTTGCTGAGGGTGGCCACTATCCCCTCATCAAGGTTATTGATGAAGATGTTGAACAAGACCGGACCCAGCACAGACCCTTGGGGGACACCAGTGGTTACAGGTCTCCAGCCAGACTCTGCACCACCAACGATGACCCTCTGCGCTCTGCCAGTCAGCCAGTTCTCAACCCACCTCACTGTCCACTCGTCTATCCCACACTTCCTCAGCTTTGTTATAAGGATGTCGTGGGAGACAGTATCAAATGCCTTTCTAAAATCAAGGTAGATTACATCTACCGCTCTTCCCCCATCCACCCAGCATGTGACAGCATCATAGAAGGCCACCAGGTGGATCGAGCACGACCTCCCCTTGGTGAACCCATGCTGACTACTCCTGATGACCTCCTTTTCTCCCAGTTGTCTGGAGATGGTATCCAGCACAAGCTGTTCCATCACCTTTCCAGGGACGGAGGTGAGGCTGACAGG
>NW_011190415.1:0-453 GCF_000146605.3 Meleagris gallopavo | reverse complement strand
TCTGCACGCACCAGCACGGCCCGTCCCCTCAGCGCACAGCGCCCCTTCGCTTCCTTTTACTGCCAGAAAGCCGATAAATTCACAGCCCCAGCAGCCCCGGGACGCGCCCCGCGTACATCTGCCTCTCTGGCCGCTGCTACGTACTGGAGATCAGCAGAGCCGCTCGCCCTCCAGCGTTTGCCGCAGAAAAAGGGCTTGCAAAGCGCAGCCCGAACGCGGCCACGCAAACCACGCACCCCGCCTGTGCCCCGAGCTGCCCAGGCACGCGCACGCCATTCCGAAGAGAGAATCGCCGCACGACATAACGGCACGGAAACACGGCATCCCCAGCTGTCCGCCCGCCCTGCCCGAGGGCTCTGCTCTGCTCTACCCTCCCTCCGCCGCCCCCGGCCATCTCCTCCTCGCCGCCTTCCTTCCGCTCCGTCGCTCCTCACCGGGCTCCCGTCGCACAGC
>NW_011190414.1:0-607 GCF_000146605.3 Meleagris gallopavo | reverse complement strand
CATCTGATGGACAAGAGTGAGCAATACGATACTATGAGCTCCGCCAGCCAGCACTTCTCAAGCCCTCCACTGCCCACCCCGTCCTCTCCCACACTGTCTCAGCTTACCTACAAGATGCTGCACAAGAGGATGCAAAAACAAACGTACTCAGTTGGTGCACAAGTGCAACAAGCGAGCTACTCAGGCAGAGCTCAAGCGCTCCAATGAAGGGACGCAGCACGCACTGCTCCTGCCCTCATTCCAGCCGCTTATGACATCATAGGGACCACCAGGCTGCTCCACCATGATGGACAGGGCCAATATCACAGAATCACAGAATGGCCAGGGTTGGGAAGGACCCCAGGGATCACGAATCTCCAACCTCCCTCCACAGGCAGAGCCACCAACCTCCCCATTACAGACTACACCAGGCTGCCCAGGGCCCCATCCAACCTGGCCTTGAACACCTCCAAGGATGGATGGGGCATCCACAGCCTCTCTGGGCAGCTCTTCCAGCACCTCACCACTCTCACAGCAAAGAACTTCCCCCTGACATCCAACCTCAACCTTCCCTCCCTCCACTTCAAACCATTGCCCCTCATCCTGCTGCTATCTACCCTGTCAAAGA
>NW_011190413.1:0-928 GCF_000146605.3 Meleagris gallopavo | reverse complement strand
TCAAGCGCTCCAATGAAGGGACGCAGCACGCACTGCTCCTGCCCTCATTCCAGCGCTTATGACATCATAGGGACCACCAGGCTGCTCCACCATGATGGACAGGGCCAATATCACAGAATCACAGAATGGCCAGGGTTGGGAAGGACCCCAGGGATCACGAATCTCCAACCTCCCTCCACAGGCAGAGCCACCAACCTCCCCATTACAGACTACACCAGGCTGCCCAGGGCCCCATCCAACCTGGCCTTGAACACCTCCAAGGATGGATGGGGCATCCACAGCCTCTCTGGGCAGCTCTTCCAGCACCTCACCACTCTCACAGCAAAGAACTTCCCCCTGACATCCAACCTCAACCTTCCCTCCCTCCACTTCAAACCATTGCCCCTCATCCTGCTGCTATCTACCCTGTCAAAGACTTGATTCCCCTATTGTCTGTAGGCTCCCTTTAACTACTGGAAGGCTGCAATGAGGCCAAGAGCAGAGCAGGGGGGGACAACCACCTCCCTGTCCCTGCTGGCCACCCCTCTGCCGATGGAGATAAGGTGATACTGTGAGCTCCGCCAACCAGCACTTCTCAAGCCCTCACTGCCCACCCGTCTCTCCCACACTGTCTCAGCTTACCTACAAGATGCTGCACAAGAGGATGCAAAAACAAACGTACTCAGTTGGTGCACAAGTGCAACAAGCGAGCTACTCAGGCAGAGCTCAAGCGCTCCAATGAAGGGACGCAGCACGCACTGCTCCTCCCCTCATTCCAGCTGCTTATGACATCATAGGGGCCACCAGGCTGCTCCACCATGACGGACAGGGTGGGGAGCCAAGAGCACTGGTCACAGGTCCAGAAGATTCCACCATGCCACCCCAACGTTCTAGAATCAATGGGCGGTTGGAATTCTACCTCAGCCGAATCCTGGAGAAGCTGGCACGG
>NW_011190412.1:0-454 GCF_000146605.3 Meleagris gallopavo | reverse complement strand
CAGCACTTCTCAAGCCCTCACTGCCCACCCGTCTCTCCCACACTGTCTCAGCTTACCTACAAGATGCTGCACAAGAGGATGCAAAACAAACGTACTCAGTTGGTGCACAAGTGCAACAAGCGAGCTACTCAGGCAGAGCTCAAGCGCTCCAATGAAGGGACGCAGCACGCACTGCTCCTCCCCTCATTCCAGCTGCTTATGACATCATAGGGGCCACCAGGCTGCTCCACCATGATGGACAGGGTGGGGAGCCAAGAGCACTGGTCACAGGTCCAGAAGATTCCACCATGCCACCCCAACGTTCTAGAATCATGGGCGGTTGGAATTCTACCTCAGCCGAATCCTGGAGAAGCTGGCACGGGGTTGTCATGACCAAAGCACAGGACTTGGTGCCTGAAAATGTAAATAAAAGCAAGAAATAAAAGCAATCTATCCCAGTTTTCTTCACCTGAAA
>NW_011190411.1:0-662 GCF_000146605.3 Meleagris gallopavo | reverse complement strand
GGCGGTTGGAATTCTACCTCAGCCGAATCCTGGAGAAGCTGGCACGGGGTTGTCATGACCAAAGCACAGGACTTGGTGCCTGAAATAGTAAATAAAAGACAAGAAATAAAGCAATCTATCCCAGTTTTCTTCACCTGAAAACTTCTGGATTCCTCTTGATTCCTCTTTAGCGTTCAGAGTTAAAAGGCTCCTAAATAACTTCACATAAAGTAGAAATTATATGAAGGATGAGTACGTTTCTCAGCATTATCTTTAGGAAATAGTTTCATCTTGCCAAAGCAGCTCCTTTTGGCTTTGAAAGGGCAAGGAAATCCATTGTAGTTTTCGTTGTTCTTTTAACAAGACCAGAATTCCAAGTCAAGTACCTCACCTTTCCAGCAGTCCAGAGCATCAACAGACAGAATCTGTTGTGAGTGGACAGCGTTGATTGTCAGCTATTTGCAAGGGGATTATCCAAATTATGGATTCGGTGGGCTGTACTTTCTCTTTGCTCCCAAATCTATTGTGTTGTCAGAGTCCTTAACAGGGGACACGTTTCTGTTTAATGCAGCAGTGCCGTGTGCGTTGGATGATTTCCTTACTCCTGAAGGCCAACTCAACACAAAGTGAGATTATCCTCTCAACTGCTGATACGTGGTCATGGCCTGTCGATGGCCAGTAGA
>NW_011190410.1:0-761 GCF_000146605.3 Meleagris gallopavo | reverse complement strand
CCAGTTTTCTTCACCTGAAAACTTCTGGATTCCTCTTGATTCCTCTTTAGCGTTCAGAGTTAAAAGGCTCCTAAATAACTTCACATAAAGTAGAAATTATATGAAGGATGAGTACGTTTCTCAGCATTATCTTTAGGAAATAGTTTCATCTTGCCAAAGCAGCTCCTTTTGGCTTTGAAAGGGCAAGGAAATCCATTGTAGTTTTCGTTGTTCTTTTAACAAGACCAGAATTCCAAGTCAAGTACCTCACCTTTCCAGCAGTCCAGAGCATCAACAGACAGAATCTGTTGTGAGTGGACAGCGTTGATTGTCAGCTATTTGCAAGGGGATTATCCAAATTATGGATTCGGTGGGCTGTACTTTCTCTTTGCTCCCAAGTCTATTGTGTTGTCAGAGTCCTTAACAGGGGACACGTTTCTGTTTAATGCAGCAGTGCCGTGTGCGTTGGATGATTTCCTTACTCCTGAAGGCCAACTCAACACAAGTGAGATTATCCTCTCAACTGCTGATACGTGGTCATGGCCTGTCGATGGCCAGTAGAGTTGTGTCTAAGCTAAGATTTGCTTATTTATTGAAAGTTTTAGCATTAAGAAACAAGAAGGAATGCAGAGAAAGAATATAAATCCAAATAGCCAAAAGAATCTACTCTTCTAGGCTGTTTTATTTCTCTTTCTCGTGCATAGGTAACAGTTTACTGTCTTCCAGACTCTTTCTAGCTCTGATGCAGGTGGCCAACAGAGCTTCTGGGGGTCTTCTGTCTT
>NW_011190409.1:0-1031 GCF_000146605.3 Meleagris gallopavo | reverse complement strand
CTCCCAAGTCTATTGTGTTGTCAGAGTCCTTAACAGGGGACACGTTTCTGTTTAATGCAGCAGTGCCGTGTGCGTTGGATGATTTCCTTACTCCTGAAGGCCAAACTCAACACAAGTGAGATTATCCTCTCAACTGCTGATACGTGGTCATGGCCTGTCGATGGCCAGTAGAGTTGTGTCTAAGCTAAGATTTGTGCTTATTTATTGAAAGTTTTAGCATTAAGAAACAAGAAGGAATGCAGAGAAAGAATATAAATCCAAATAGCCAAAAGAATCTACTCTTCTGGGCTGTTTTACTTCTCTTTCTCGTGCATAGGTAACAGTTTACTGTCTTCCAGACTCTTTCTAGCTCTGATGCAGGTGGCCAACAGAGCTTCTGGGGTCTTTTGTCTTTTTCAGTTTTATTTGCTGCATTGCTGCTCACTCTTATCCTTCTTACCTCTTCATTACTTTCAAAGAGTAATGGAAGGCAGTGGGGACACACAAACACCTCCCAGAGCTCCTGCTGTGATTTCCAGTGACCCTTATGAGTAGAGATCATCTCCATGCAAGGTCGTGGCTGCAAACAGGTTGACATTAGCCTTTGGGATGATGCAAGTGAAAATTTGCTTTGTTTCAAATGCATATCCTGCATGCTACAAAATTGTACGGAAGGCTTAAGGAATAGATTTTAATCCATAGGATAGATGTAAAGAAAAAATACATAGAAAACATTCTATTTAACAAGCATGTTTTGTTTTTTGTATTTTTTATATATAACTTTGTTAAGCAGAGCCTTTGAAAGATTGGGGAATCCTTATCAACATGAAGTACTTCTAATAATTTTGACTGGTTCAGTAAGAGGAGGCCATTTCTGGCTGCATTAAATATAAAACCAAAGCCAGGTGTCTTTGCTGCATACCAAGGCAGGTAGAAATCCCATGCTGCCTGAAAAAGAACTGACCCTGATTCTGGCCTCCTGTTCTGGGCAGACGTGCTTGAAGTGCTTGAAGAGATGCTTCAAACGGCCTCAAATGCTTCAAATGCTTGTG
>NW_011190408.1:0-938 GCF_000146605.3 Meleagris gallopavo | reverse complement strand
AAGGTCGTGGCTGCAAACAGGTTGACATTAGCCTTTGGGATGATGCAAGTGAAAATTTGCTTTGTTTCAAATGCATATCCTGCATGCTACAAAATTGTACGGAAGGCTTAAGGAATAGATTTTAATCCATAGGATAGATGTAAAGAAAAAATACATAGAAAACATTCTATTTAACAAGCATGTTTTGTTTTTGTATTTTTATATATAACTTTGTTAAGCAGAGCCTTTGAAAGATTGGGGAATCCTTATCAACATGAAGTACTTCTAATAATTTTGACTGGTTCAGTAAGAGGAGGCCATTTCTGGCTGCATTAAATATAAAACCAAAGCCAGGTGTCTTTGCTGCATACCAAGGCAGGTAGAAATCCCATGCTGCCTGAAAAAGAACTGACCCTGATTCTGGCCTCCTGTTCTGGGCAGACGTGCTTGAAGTGCTTGAAGAGATGCTTCAAACGGCCTCAAATGCTTCAAATGCTTGTGAGCCAAGACTTTGAGCATATTTGATGGATATGATGAAGGTTTTAATACTGAGATGCTTTAGGATTTTGAATTTTTCTTATGATCCGAGATCAGAAGCTCAGGTAGTCTCTTGCCTGTGAAACAATCCCCTCTTCCTGCTGAAGCTTATCAGGGATTTCTTAGGTGACGACTGAGAGAAATAAAGTTCCTCAAAGGCTAAGCAGAGATAAGCCTTGTTGCTCATCTTGTGTTTGACTGTCCCACCTGGCTGTGTGTGACACTGTACGCCACGAGATATGAATTAGAAAAAAAGTTATCATGAAGTTTGTCAAAAAACATTGCTTCATTCAAGTCTGGACTTACGGGCAGTGACAGGTGAGAGGACGAGGGAAAATGGCCTCGAGTTGTGCCAGGGGAGGGTTAGGCGTGGATATCAGGAGACACTTCTCTACAGAAAGGGCTGCTAAGCACTGCAATGG
>NW_011190407.1:0-513 GCF_000146605.3 Meleagris gallopavo | reverse complement strand
GGATTTCTTAGGTGACGACTGAGAGAAATAAAGTTCCTCAAAGGCTAAGCAGAGATAAGCCTTGTTGCTCATCTTGTGTTTGACTGTCCCACCTGGCTGTGTGTGACACTGTACGCCATGAGATATGAATTAGAAAAAAAGTTATCATGAAGTTTGTCAAAAAACATTGCTTCATTCAAGTCTGGACTTACGGGCAGTGACAGGTGAGAGGACGAGGGAAAATGGCCTCGAGTTGTGCCAGGGGAGGGTTAGGCTGGATATCAGGAGACACTTCTCTACAGAAAGGGCTGCTAAGCACTGCAATGGGCTGCACAGGGAGGTGGTTGAGTCACCATCCCTGGCTGTGCTTAAAAGCCCTTTGGATGTGGTGCTCAGGACATGGTTTAGCAGAGGGCTGTTAGAGTTAGGGTAGGATGGTTGGGTCGTGCTTGGACTCGATGATCTTTAAGGTCTTTCCAAGCTGAGTGATTCTCTGATTCTATGATTCTATTCTGTGATCCATAGTAGACCTGT
>NW_011190406.1:0-448 GCF_000146605.3 Meleagris gallopavo | reverse complement strand
GCCGAATGAGCCTCTGCAAGCAGGATGTAGAATAAGTGCAGTGCAGTTACTATTGACTAAGACAAGCAACAGGAAAAGAACCGCAGAGAAACGTGACTTTCAGAAGGGATCAGTGTGCTGCACCCTTTGAGAGAAAGGCTGCAGAGTGGCTGCTGGCAAGCAGGCATCAGCCAGGAGGGCTGCTCCTCCCAGAGTGTTCTGCAGGCGCTCCTTAACCGTGCGTGCGGGCGCTTCTCCAGTCAGAGCCGTGAGCCGTTCCTGTGGCTTTTTCTCTTCTTCTAGAGGTGTTCTTGGTTCTCAGCTGTTTCTCTTGCTCCACAGCTGCTGCTCTGAGTAGTTTTCCTTGTATTCCAACATGACGTCATCTGCCTTTTCTTCAGAGCGCAGCAGAGCGAGTCTGCCTGCGCCAGCACAAGAGCTGCCTTCATGGAGTTGCAGATCCAGTCGG
>NW_011190405.1:0-823 GCF_000146605.3 Meleagris gallopavo | reverse complement strand
TCAGTGTGCTGCACCCTTTGAGAAAGCTGCAGAGTGGCTGCTGGCAAGCAGGCATCAGCCAGGAGGGCTGCTCCTCCCAGAGTGTTCTGCAGGCGCTCCTTAACCGTGCGTGCGGGCGCTTCTCCAGTCAGAGCCGTGAGCCGTTCCTGTGGCTTTTTCTCTTCTTCTAGAGGTGTTCTTGGTTCTCAGCTGTTTCTCTTGCTCCACAGCTGCTGCTCTGAGTAGTTTTCCTTGTATTCCAACATGACGTCATCTGCCTTTTCTTCAGAGCGCAGCAGAGCGAGTCTGCCTGCGCCAGCAGAAGAGCTGCCTTCATGGAGTTGCAGATCCAGTCGGCCGTTGTGGAATTCCTCTTGAACCACACAGGCATCCTCTTCAGCTCCAAATGCAGCTCATTCTTCGGAGATGGAGCAGGTGAGTGTCTTCCGTTTGCGTGCCCGTGTCCACCGCTGCCGTAACCCGTTGTGCGCTTTTTGGGGACCGAAAAGTTGCTCATTTGACACAGGGCCTCTGGTCCCGCCCGGAGGCCCCCGTTACAGGGGAACCCCCATCCCCTGTCGTGCCATAAACTGCCCGATGGCCAGCTCTTTTTCCTCAGGTGGCTGGGCATCGTAGCTCAAGTCACCCGAGGAGGCTTTTTTCTTCTCCTAGGGACTGTAAAGTTCTCTGAGTTCCAGGTTCCCATTGGCATTTGCTGCGTTATTCGTAGCCTGGCTCTTTTGGGAGTACTTTGAAGTTTTTGATCGTCTCGCAGCTGTTTCCGTCATTGCAGTAAAATATGATGAGGTTGCCGGTCGCTCTTGGCAAAGGCCGCCCAGCCCGT
>NW_011190404.1:0-698 GCF_000146605.3 Meleagris gallopavo | reverse complement strand
GGGAACCCCCATCCTCTGTCGTGCCATAAACTGCCCGATGGCCAGCTCTTTTTCCTCAGGTGGCTGGGCATCGTAGCTCAAGTCACCCGAGGAGGCTTTTTTCTTCTCCTAGGGACTGTAAAGTTCTCTGAGTTCCAGGTTCCCATTGGCATTTGCTGCGTTATTCGTAGCCTGGCTCTTTTGGGAGTACTTTGAAGTTTTTGATCGTCTCGCAGCTGTTTCCGTCACTGCAGTAAAATATGATGAGGTTGCTGGTCGCTCTTGGCAAAGGCCGCCCAGCCCGTGTGAGATGGTTGAACATTTGTTTCTGGGATACCCGCATGGGGCCCTGTCAGGGGGTGTCCGTGGGGCGGCCTTTCTGGTCTTAGTGACTGGGAGTACGTTGGCTCCATCCACCACCCTGACATTGCGCCTTGTTCTCAGGCACTCTGACTCCCCCAGATCAGCTACCAGCTGGGCAACCTGTTGGACAGTGGCCTCCGAGGCCTCTAGGAGGGTTAATATGGACACTAAGGTTCATAAAGACGGGAGGGAGCCTGTTGTACAATCAAGTGTTCCTCATCCCTGCCAAAGATTTTGTCAACTCTGGGCTTTCAAACGCTTCTTCGTACGTCGCCTCCCTCGTGCCTAATTGACCAGTATGGGTGTGAAGGTCCTCCATGGAGGATCATAAACCCTTTTGCAATGGGATAGCGACC
>NW_011190403.1:0-461 GCF_000146605.3 Meleagris gallopavo | reverse complement strand
GCCCGCCTTGTTTTCCTCCTCCTCCTGATGGCCGTGTGTTTCCGGGAGAGCTGTGCTGCTCCGTGGCGAGCACCGGGAGCAGGTGGGTGGGCAGAGATGGGACCAAAACTGAGCAGCGCCGGGGCAAGAAGTCGGGCTGCGTCCCACGGCCCTGTGCCGCTCTTCCCTGGGGCCTGCCTTGCGGGGCAGGGGTGGGGCTGTTGGGCAGAGGGTGACGGGCAGCACCGCAGGAGCCGGGCAAGAGCCCGTGGCAGCGCTGCTCCCCAGGCCTGGCTCCAGCCGTGCCGGGCCACGGCTCTGCCTCTTGCTGGCTGGAGCACAGCCTTCGTCCTGGGAGGGAGGCGTCCTGGGGAGAGCTCACAAGATGTGTGCTGGGAGACGCGTGAGCGTTTTCTGCCCCAGGCATGTGGTACTCCCCGTAGGTGACTCCCAGTTTCCAACACAGAGCCCCGGCCCACAGC
>NW_011190402.1:0-484 GCF_000146605.3 Meleagris gallopavo | reverse complement strand
GATGGCCGTGTGTTTCCGGGAGAGCTGTGCTGCTCCGTGGCGAGCACCGGGAGCAGGTGGGTGGGCAGAGATGGGACCAAAACTGAGCAGCGCCGGGGGCAAGAAGTCGGGCTGCGTCCCCACGGCCCTGTGCCGCTCTTCCCTGGGGGCCTGCCTTGCGGGGGCAGGGGTGGGGGCTGTTGGGCAGAGGGTGACGGGCAGCACCGCAGGAGCCGGGCAAGAGCCCGTGGCAGCGCTGCTCCCCCAGGCCTGGCTCCAGCCGTGCCGGGCCACGGCTCTGCCTCTTGCTGGCTGGAGCACAGCCTTCGTCCTGGGAGGGAGGCGTCCTGGGGAGAGCTCACAAGATGTGTGCTGGGAGACGCGTGAGCGTTTTCTGCCCCAGGCATGTGGTACTCCCCGTAGGTGACTCCCAGTTTCCAACACAGAGCCCCGGCCCACAGCCCAGAGGAGGAGACACATGTGCTTCCCTGCAGTGCTTCAGTGC
>NW_011190401.1:0-1065 GCF_000146605.3 Meleagris gallopavo | reverse complement strand
TCTCCACCTCCCGCTCCTTCGGCTTCTTTGGGCGGGCCTTCACCAAGGAACGAAGGAAGGTGATGAGCTTGCCGCGTTTCTTTGGCGCTGCACAACAAAATGCAGAAACCAGGTCATTCCAGTCATTCCAGGTTTGGCACAGTTGGACGAGGCCGAGCACAACACATTCGACAGAGCACGTCAAAACGGGAAGAACATTACCAACAACTACCTACAAAAATGGATTTTCCCCATCCCTGGTGGAGACCAAGGCCAGGTTGGACGGGGCCGTGGGCAGCCTGGTCTAGTCCCGCATGAAATATGGAGGCTGGCAGCCCAGCCTCAGGCACAGGGGTTGGAGCTTGATGATCCTTAAATTCCCTTCCATCCCAAGACATTCTAGGATTTCACCAAGTCCAGTCATAAACATGGGAGAATTGGGCCAAATCTCTGTACGTTCCCATGGAGCTTAATGCACTCCTCTTGCTTAGCTTGCTCTACTTGGGGATTAAGGATCGTCTTGAAAAGCCACGTTCTGATCAAGTGGATCACCAGCGAACCAAACCTCTATCTGTCCACCAGGGACACTGGCTGTTCTCAGCCTCGTCCTGACTTGCAGGAGAACTGCCTTTGCCCTCCCTCATTCTCCCTGCCTACAAAACAGCAGCCATACGCCCCGTGGTATGCACGAAGGATCATCAACACAGAGGATAACGTGGGATGGGGAAGGGAGGTATTACACACGGAACACACCCCAAAAAGATTCCCTTTGCTTCCCTGCACCATCAAATGTAACATCCGTACCTGGCTTTGGCACTGAGTTGAGGAGAGCCTCAGGAACATTGTTAGTAATGAGTTCCACACAGTCGCCAGGGAAAATCCAACCTGGAAGAAGAACAGAAAGAGAGGCCAACTATTGCATGCAGCCTTTCCCAGGTCTGAACTGTTAAACCAAAAGCAGCATTCTCCTTGGAACGTGCTTGCCTGACGCTCCATAAGACTATCCAGCAGACAATGGCCTGCATAAAGGTAATAATAATTTTTCTACATCTGCAGCCAGAGGCAAGGTCCTCTGAGACTGGCACG
>NW_011190400.1:0-481 GCF_000146605.3 Meleagris gallopavo | reverse complement strand
AAACAGCAGCCATACGCCCCGTGGTATGCACGAAGGATCATCAACACAGAGGATAACGTGGGATGGGGAAGGGAGGTATTACACACGGAACACACCCCAAAAAAGATTCCCCTTTGCTTCCCTGCACCATCAAATGTAACATCCGTACCTGGCTTTGGCACTGAGTTGAGGAGAGCCTCAGGAACATTGTTAGAAATGAGTTCCACACAGTCGCCAGGGAAAAATCCAACCTGGAAGAAGAACAGAAAGAGAGGCCAACTATTGCATGCAGCCTTTTCCAGGTCTGAACTGTTAAACCAAAAGCAGCATTTTGCTTGGAACGTGCTTGCCTGACGCTCCATAAGACTATCCAGCAGACAATGGCCTGCATAAAGGTAATAATAATTTTCTACATCTGCAGCCAGAGGCAAGGTCCTCTGAGACTGGCACGGGGAACCTTTGACGTGCAGAAGCCATCCTGTGCAGGCAGAGCAGCTCTAAG
>NW_011190399.1:0-599 GCF_000146605.3 Meleagris gallopavo | reverse complement strand
GCCTGCATAAAGGTAATAATAATTTTTCTACATCTGCAGCCAGAGGCAAGGTCCTCTGAGACTGGCACGGGGAAACCTTTGACGTGCAGAAGCCATCCTGTGCAGGCAGAGCAGCTCTAAGCTGAGATTCCTGCCTTTACTGAAGTGGCATGCTCAGGTCTGAAGCTGGTGCCTACCTGGAAGCCGTGCTTGCCTCTCCACCAGGGGCTCAGCTCCTTTGCTGGCATAGCAGTAACACACACGATGTCTCCCACCTGCAAGAGATTGCAACGTCAATCCCAGCTTCAGCACGGCTGGGAGGAAGCACAGCTCAAATGCCTGCATTCTTCTGCACTGCCAACTGCTGTCAAGCTGGAGAGCAATTGCACCAGTGCAGCTCTCAAGGCATTTGAGGTTGTACAACTGAACATGGAGGTAGCAGAGTCACTGTGTTACACAGCAGCAGGCTCTCTGCCAAAGGGGATGGAAGAGCTCCAATTATCTGCAGACATAAGTTAGCAAGACAGATCCTGAACAGATCTACACACTGCATACACTGCTCTGCTGTTGCTCAGGGACCAGGCTACAATACTGGGCAGGACCTGTTTGATCAGAAGATT
>NW_011190398.1:0-685 GCF_000146605.3 Meleagris gallopavo | reverse complement strand
AGCAAAGCAGTAATTGAGATCAGGGAGGGAAAGTCCTCTGTAGGAAATGTTAGAATGAGTCATTTTTCAACACAATATTTAAAACGTAAAGACTATTTATGATCAGGAGCTAGATAATCAGAAACAAATGAGTAGGTAGATACAAGTGCTGCTCTAAAAATGATGCCTATTTTACTATATTTGTTCATGGCATCAGAGGAGGATGTTGGTGATATGACTGCAGAGAATGAATCTTCCCTCCAACATTGTTAAATTATGTTGCTGTGCAACAGATGGTAGCAAAGGGCCAGTCTGAAAAAGTGGCATCTGTCATGAAAATGCGTATAAAGCAAAAGTGCATCACTGCATTCCTTCATGCAGAAAAAATGGCACCCACTCACATTCACTGATGCTTGCAGAACGTTTATGGAGACTAAACATTGGATGCAAGCACAGTGAGGCATTGGGTGATGCGTTTCAGCAGTGGCAACAGCGACAGTATGTCACCTCCTTTGGTGCAGAGGGCAACATGAAGGCTCTTGTTAATCGCTGGCAAAAATGCAAAACTAATAGTGGTAACTATGTTAGAAAAAAAAAAAGTTTTAGTAGCTGAGAATTTGCTCAGATAGTGTTATTGTGCTCTTTTGTTTCCATGGAAATAAATAGGAGGCATTATTTTTCAAACTAACATAAATATTTTCTAAAT
>NW_011190397.1:0-810 GCF_000146605.3 Meleagris gallopavo | reverse complement strand
AAAGGGTAACTCAGCACTCACCAATCGCACCAAACGGTAACACTTCACCGCAACCCAGAGCGGGACGAGGCTGAGCTTGTCTGCTGCCGGGGCTGCTCTAGAGGCACAGGGGCAGTGGCGAGCGGCTGCGGGCAGCGCAGCTCACACAGGAGGTGCCTGGACCCAGCTGCCAGCCGTCCTTGGGCAGGGCCCTCTGTCCTCGTGGCAACGCACTATGACAGCATAAAGGCTCCAGGAACCCGGCCGACGTCATCTGTGCTGCCACGTGCTCTGTGCTGCCACGTGCTCTGCCTGGCCTGGAGAAACCCTGAGGGCTGCCTGGGCAAAGCCCAAAGAAATGCGGCTTCTCTCATCGTTCCCACAACCTACCCTGGAGCTCCAGTCATTTGGCCGCCACGAGCACGTTGCCGTGTGCTGGATTCTCAGCTGTTTCTGCCACGCTCTCATTTCTGTCTACTAACAGCACACTGAAAGGAAAGGAAAAATAAACCGAGGGACCACACTCCATCATAACCCAAGGCAAGGAAGGCTGAGACAGAGAGCAATCTTAGGTGAAATCGCTCCTTATCTGAAACGCCATCTCAAGCTTCCTGTGCTCACCCTCAACAATTATCACAGAAGGCCGCTTTGCTGGTTTTTTTTATGTTAGCCTGATTGTTTGAGCTCTTGCCCAGCCCAGGCATGGGAACTAGTTCCGATGCAACCTGCAGAGCCGATGCCAGAAGAAACACACTGCAATCATAGGCAGAACGACAGGGATGTGAGGCCCAGGCCCAAGATCACTTTCTCAAGTCAAGCCCTTAAGCTTAA
>NW_011190396.1:0-970 GCF_000146605.3 Meleagris gallopavo | reverse complement strand
AGGGATGTGAGGCCCAGGCCCAAGATCACTTTCTCAAGTCAAGCCCTTAAGCTTAACTCAAAAAAGGCGTACTGGAGTCAAAGACAAGAGCAGACACAGCTACCCAAGTGAGCCAAAGGACTCAGTCTAGTAAATCCCCACAGAACTGCTTACCCCATTCTGAGGAACGGGGCGCACAAAGCACCACACAGGAGCACAGCTCCAAGCAGAGCTCCCTCCCTAGGGGCAGCCGGCCCTGAAATGAGGTTAGGGAGGGGTGCAACCAGGCTGCGTACCTCGGTCATGCAAGTGAATTGCTTCCACCTCTTCTCCGCAGCAGAACAAGGTGTATTGGAGATTAAAGCCTGTGACGTAAAAAGGAGTGCTTTCATGCTTCCTCTTCTTGTTCTTGTGTTATCTGACTGCTGTTTGAACCAGGTGAACTTACAGTGCCTTGCAAATGACACCTGGAAGCAGCTGCAGACCTGAGCAGGCACGGCACCCTGCAAGCTCCGGCTGAGTGACAGCAGCCAAGGCTCTGCAGGGTCCGAGTGTGGAGCATTACACACAGGAACAGCTGAGCATCAAGATGGTAGCAGAGCTACAGAGCTAACCAGCACAAAGAGGCACAGTGGCTCAGCTTGTTTCCCGCTATAACTCAGGAAATACGAGTCACGAGGAAACACAGACACCTGCTGCCCCCATCACAGGGGGGAACGAGCTGTCCTTCCACAGAGACATTCCTCTCACAGCCCCTCAGGTTGGAGCATTCCTGGCTGCAGGATAGGAAACCACTTCTTGCCTGATTGTAAAGTGTAAAAAAAGACAAGGAAAAAAAGGGCTTTAGGAGGGGAAGGACAGGGCCAGTGGTTGCAGCCCTATGGCACTGCCGTTCACGCTGCCCTGTCCTTACCCAGAGCTGGGCACGGGGATGGAGGGAATCTTTGAAGCTGCAC
Organism: Meleagris gallopavo; assembly: GCF_000146605.3. Taxonomy (NCBI): domain Eukaryota; kingdom Metazoa; phylum Chordata; class Aves; order Galliformes; family Phasianidae; genus Meleagris; species Meleagris gallopavo. The sequence continues at coordinate 35 of NW_011190396.1, read as the reverse complement.
AAATGACTGCAGGCAGAGGTGTTGCAAAACAAATG
>NW_011190395.1:9086-10394 GCF_000146605.3 Meleagris gallopavo | reverse complement strand
CTCAGCACTGCGTCCAGGGCTGGAGCCCCCAGCACAAGAAAGACAGGGAGCTGTTGGAGAGGGTCCAGAGGAGCCACAAAGATGATCAGGGGGCTGCAGCACCTCTCCTACGAAGACAGGCCGAGGGAGCTGGGCTTGTTCAGCCTGGAGAAGAGAAGGCTGCGGGGTGAGCTCATTGCAGCCTTTCAGGACCTAAAGGGAGCCACAAACAGGAGGGGAGTCAACTCTTGGAAAGGGCAGATAACAGCAGGACCAGGGGAATGGTTGAAGTTGAGGCAGGGAAGATTTAGGTTGATTTAGGTTGCACCAGCACAGCTGATACAGGCACTCCAGCCTTTAGCTGAGGACTGTACCAAGAAACCAGAACTCAGTCTCCAAATGAGCCCAACACTGAGTTTTACCAAGCAGAGAAGGAAGAAGCACAAAGTTTAAGCCTTGCACATGGACACACTTCTGAGCCAGAAGGTCTTGGTCCTCTTCACAGTGAAGGGGGGCAGCTAGAGGCGGGGAATGGATGCACGGCCCCTTAACTCTGATCAGCAAGGAAAGAAGAAAAAGGGAAGCAAACACAGCCAACTTCTACCAGTTCAAATCTGCTTCAAGACTCACTGCAAAATCTCAGCTAGCAAAAGTATCACCTCAACGTACCCAAGAAAAAGAACAGTGTTGTTTGTTAGTTTTTCCTAAACATTTTTTAATATACAGTAAAACCATGCAGTTGCACTGTCAGTCATCTCAGATTGTCCCAGGAGGAGCTCATCCACATTCTGCTCACGCTTCACTTGAACATCAAGCGGAGCAGGAGTAGTCTTGCAGATGGATAAGGCAAGAATTTTGACAGGATGCTGCTGCATTACGGAATCTTTGCATCGACTTAATCATCAGGATCCAGCAGGAGATCACAAAGCTGTGGAGGCAACGTTGTCTCCAGCTCATCGTCTGAAACCTCTGTAACCAAACTGGAAGGGACCAGCCCTCTTGTGCCATCCGTCAGCTCTCCCAGAAACCAGCCATTCTCATCCACATCTCCAAAGACATAGACGTATTGTCCGGCGGTCAGAGGAAGCTCGTTTTCTGGGTCCTCATTAGGGCCCTCAAAAGGATTGTAGCTGTGGCGAGCTAAGAATCTTCGAATTATTGGTGATCCTTGTCGCGGGGAACGGAGGGTGAAGGACAAATGCTCTGCTGCTGATCCTCCGCTCTCACTGTCAGGGCCGGCCTCTGACAGAAAGCAGCACTCACGACTGTTCCCACGGACCTCTTTCATGGCTTGGAGTTCACGCTCCAGGTCTTCCAGACGAGGTTGAA
>NW_011190395.1:6185-7367 GCF_000146605.3 Meleagris gallopavo | reverse complement strand
GGGAAACAATTCCCAGAGACCTCACAGAACAACATTCAGCTCCTTCCAATTGTCTTACTGGGAGACCTCTGAGACACAGAGGCAGAGCCAACACGACGCTCAGAGCACCCAGGAAACAACAACCACCCATGCTTCCTGTGGAGAACCACCCACTGGCCACTGAAAAGCAGAACCCTTGCTGAACTGTCCCAGCCAAAGATGAACAAATACCAAGGAAACGAAGCCTGGTGACTTACCTCCAGCATTCCCCTCGGGCTCATGGACAGGATTCCGTTCTGCTGATTCGCCAGCAGGGCCTGCAGGCACAAGTGTGATCAGACACAGGTGAGGAGAGCTTCCACTGCACGTGGGGGTCTCCTTTTTAACACAGGGAGACCTGTAAGGTCTGGTGGTGGGTTGGGGAATGGCATGGCCCAAATACGAAGGTCTGGGCTCTCTCAGCTGAAGAGGGGCAGCGGTAACCTTCCCACTGAAACGTGGCAGCTCTCCCAGCAAAGAAATACTCATGGCTCGTCTGTGCAAGCCCTTCAAGGCACAAACAGGCTTGGAAGACCTCGAGAGGATCCTAAGTAAAATTGCACCCGAGTAAACTACGAGGGCATGAATGTTTTCTGCCTTCAAGGAAACAGACACGACTGACCTCTGGGTTGTCCCTCGGGCACAGGCATGAAATCTGGATCCAGGCGATCATCCAGAAACAGAGCACCAAGCTCATCATCTACAATCAAGAACAGATGAGAGAAGTTCCCACTGCATGGCGTGATCTCCTTCCCCGCAGTAACTGGACGTGGGTCACGGGACGGGATGGGAGAAGGACTCGGGTCACGATTTCCAAAGTTGCAGAGTGGCCACGATGACCTGTAGGCTGGCACCTGGCAGGGTACACAATACTCTCTCCAGGCCACGTGCCGCATCCCTCACGGACCGCACAGAACAAGACGCAGCCCCTCGGGGCTTTCTTACTGGGAGGTCTCTGATATACACAAAGGAAGGCTGCACTGAAGCACTGCAGGGAAGCACATGTGTCTCCTCCTCTGGGCTGTGGGCTGGGGCTCTGTCTTGGAAACTGGGAGTCACCTACGGGGAGTACCACACGCCTGGGGCAGAAAACGCTCACGCGTCTCCCAGCACACATCTTGTGAGCTCTCCCCAGGACGCCTCCCTCCCAGGACGAAGGCTGTG
>NW_011190395.1:0-1314 GCF_000146605.3 Meleagris gallopavo | reverse complement strand
ACTTGAGGGCCTCTGGGCCCCAGCAAAATCCTCCCAAAATGTTGTGCTGAAGCCAGTGAATTCAAGTAATATTTCCTTGCGTTCAGGCAATTCCGCTTGGCTCCACTGGGTCAGGGACGTGAGCAGAAGATAAGCGGCCACTGCACGTCTGCCAAGCTAATCTGACTGGTTGCTCATGTACCTCTTGGTGGCAAATGCCGCGGTAGCTGAGCCCCTTCCACTGACATCAGTCCAGACCGCTCCCTTTGGCAGGAGCAAGGCACTCAGAGATAACAGCGTGTGGATGGGCAAACTACCCCACCAGTCCCCGCTGGCCCGATCTCCACAGCTGTAATGGGAGCTCAGAGTTCTGCTCAGACGGAGATCCCAAAGCTTGATGCAGTCACCTCGTTGATGAGGGTGTCTGCTGCTATTTGAGGCACCCTGATGCAGTCAGGACATCCCTATGAGCCTGGCCTGCAGGACACAGGGCCTCTGTAAACCTGTTTTCAGGCAGAGTGGCAGCTGGAGGCGGGTAGGAGATCCCACGGGACGTTGTAGATAGCAGAACATACTTAAGCAACTGAATTGTGCCTCTAGACTGAGCCGTCCTCCATTGTTGCAGCAGGGCACTACTGGGCTGTGAGAAGCGGCGGTGGCTGAGCACAAGCAGCGTGATCCACCCGGTCTGCAGGAGCAGCTCCTGGCTGAGCCAGGCAGCCTGAAAGAGAGGGACCGATCCCACGGATTGAGATGTGTTCAAGCCTGGCAGGGAGTCAGGTGGGCGCCTCTGGGCCTTGCTTGGCTCAAATCACCAGCAGTGCGTGTGCCGAGCTGCTGCCCCACAGGTGGAGTCCCCAGCTGCCCTTTTCCATATCCCTGTCTGTCCCCATTCGGAGCCCCCAGAGCTGCATGAGCCGACGTGGAGCTGCTTCGCGTCGGCCCCGTGGAAGGCAACTGTAGGGGGGAATGACTGCTAGGATGGGAACTGTTGGGGAATATTGTCCTTTTTCTTGCTTCTTGCTCTGTATGTTACATTTATCCAATGTTTTGCATTTGCTTTGCAACACCTCTGCCTGCAGTCATTTGTGCAGCTTCAAAGATTCCCTCCACCCCCGTGCCCAGCTCTGGGTAAGGACAGGGCAGCGTGAACGGCAGTGCCATAGGGCTGCAACCACTGGCCCTGTCCTTCCCCTCCTAAAGCCCTTTTTTTCCTTGTCTTTTTTACACTTTACAATCAGGCAAGAAGTGGTTTCCTATCCTGCAGCCAGGAATGCTCCAACCTGAGGGGCTGTGAGAGGAATGTCTCTGTGGAAGGACAGCTCGTTCCCCCCT
>NW_011190394.1:0-582 GCF_000146605.3 Meleagris gallopavo | reverse complement strand
GTGGGGTAGTTTGCCCATCCACACGCTGTTATCTCTGAGTGCCTTGCTCCTGCCAAAGGGAGCGGTCTGGACTGATGTCAGTGGAAGGGGCTCAGCTACCGCGGCATTTGCCACCAAGAGGTACATGAGCAACCAGTCAGATTAGCTTGGCAGACGTGCAGTGGCCGCTTATCGTCTGCTCACGTCCCTGACCCAGTGGAGCCAAGCGGAATTGCCTGAACGCAAGGAAATATTACTTGAATTCACTGGCTTCAGCACAACATTTTGGGAGGATTTTGCTGGGGCCCAGAGGCCCTCAAGTGACAGATTAGCTTGCACACCTCTGCCCTGCTGAACCTCAAAGCGGAACCAGAAGAAAACAAACCGCAATTCCCCCTCGCCTTGTACAGCTGATGGTGCTGGATCGAAGAGGCAGGACCTGCCTGTCTCATTCCAGGACCCCCTGGGGATGGAGGGGAGTGCATAGCTGTCAGTGCACAGGGGCATTTTGGCGCTGCAGCTGCGTGCGTGAGCATGCCAACCACTCCTGGAGTGTAAATCAGCGTCGGCATTCACACACGGCAGGCCGTAGTCTGGGGACGA
>NW_011190393.1:0-505 GCF_000146605.3 Meleagris gallopavo | reverse complement strand
TTAGCTTGGCAGACGTGCAGTGGCCGCTTATCTTCTGCTCACGTCCCTGACCCAGTGGAGCCAAGCGGAATTGCCTGAACGCAAGGAAATATTACTTGAATTCACTGGCTTCAGCACAACATTTTGGGAGGATTTTGCTGGGGCCCAGAGGCCCTCAAGTGACAGATTAGCTTGCACACCTCTGCCCTGCTGAACCTCAAAGCGGAACCAGAAGAAAACAAACCGCAATTCCCCCTCGCCTTGTCCAGCTGATGGTGCTGGATCGAAGAGGCAGGACCTGCCTGTCTCATTCCAGGACCCCCTGGGGATGGAGGGGAGTGCATAGCTGTCAGTGCACAGGGGCATTTTGGCGCTGCAGCTGCGTGCGTGAGCATGCCAACCACTCCTGGAGTGTAAATCAGTGTCGGCATTCACACACGGCAGGCCGTAGTCTGGGGACGAACCAATGAAGCCCGCACTCTCAAACATGGCGTCGCAGCGCAGTTGCAGCACAGAGCTCCCAGGG
>NW_011190392.1:0-939 GCF_000146605.3 Meleagris gallopavo | reverse complement strand
GCGGCATTTGCCACCAAGAGGTACATGAGCAACCAGTCAGATTAGCTTGGCAGACGTGCAGTGGCCGCTTATCTTCTGCTCACGTCCCTGACCCAGTGGAGCCAAGCGGAATTGCCTGAACGCAAGGAAATATTACTTGAATTCACTGGCTTCAGCACAACATTTTGGGAGGATTTTGCTGGGGCCCAGAGGCCTTCAAGTGACAGATTAGCTTGCACACCTCTGCCCTGCTGAACCTCAAAGCGGAACCGGAAGAAAACGAACCGCAATTCCCCCTCGCCTTGTCCAGCTGATGGTGCTGGATCGAAGAGGCAGGACCTGCCTGTCTCATTCCAGGACCCCCTGGGGATGGAGGGGAGTGCATAGCTGTCAGTGCACAGGGGCATTTTGGCGCTGCAGCTGCGTGCGTGAGCATGCCAACCACTCCTGGAGTGTAAATCAGTGTCGGCATTCACACACGTCAGGCCGTAGTCTGGGGATGAACCAATGAAGCCCGCACTCTCAAACATGGCGTCGCAGCGCAGTTGCAGCACAGCGCTCCCAGGGCAGTTCCTCAAGCAAGTTCAGGGGGCTACGGAGGAATGAGAGATGTTCAAGAATTCAACAGTTCAATTCAACAGTTTTCTCAGGTTATCTGCTGCTGCTGCTGCTGGGAGATTTTGTTTCTCAAGCACAACGTTGACCTCAATGCGAGCTGGAACCGGCTCAGCAGCAGCATCAACGGAAAACACAAAGATCACCACGGCCAGCTTGCGGAAGCCTCTCTTGAGGCGCTGCATTTTGGGCAGCTTTTCAGTCCAGCGCTCGTCAGCAGCACGGAGCAATCCCTGTTTACAATGCAGTCCCCTTGAGTGGGCTCTGTTGGGGACCTCCTCCTCAGACGGAGGGCACCCCCTGCAGACCCCACTCAAGGGGATCCCTCCAAAACCGGAAGGCCGC
>NW_011190391.1:0-692 GCF_000146605.3 Meleagris gallopavo | reverse complement strand
TTCAGTAAATCAGGCTCAGCATTAAAAGGGACAACTCACAGATTCTGTATCTCTCCTCTATACCCTTTAACCCCGGTTAATATTTTGCAATCCATTTTTCCTAATACTGTAGATGTCTCAGGTCACAGTCACATGAGTTTCTTCTGTTGTTGCTGCTGCCACCTAACACTTATCATTCTGCTGTAGTAGAAGGGCATCTGGAAGAATTTCTTGTTTGGCACTCACATAATCAAAACTGCAGACCATGTAGTGGTGACATGTGAATTCCTCATTGAACAAAGAAGTATGCACTGTGATGTGCACTGTCTTTTGGGATGAGAAAGAGGTGATCTTTCCAGATTTCCTGGAACCTAGACAGACTACTGATGGTGACTATGTTGAAAAACAGCATTTTGAAGCTGAGAATTTGCTCTATGACTTAGTGTTATTGTGCTCTTCACATCTGTGGTCTCCTTGGATATAAAGAGGAAGCATTCCTTTCAGAACAACCTATACTGAAAAAACATCTGAAATGAGTACTAAATCTTTACACATGTCATGGGAAATAAAATACCACAACAGGAAATTTGGGAGCCTGTATGAAGTAATGTATTCCAACTGTGTGATATTTATCACTGTGTATAGAGTACAGATTCTCCTCTATACATTAAGTAAAAAACATTGAAATTCTCATCATCTTTAAAGAGGTTTGA
>NW_011190390.1:0-994 GCF_000146605.3 Meleagris gallopavo | reverse complement strand
AGGACAATCAAAATTTCAAAACTACCCTAAGAAACCAAGGGTAAGAATTATAGAGAGGATACCAACAACAGCATGGAACCTAGAAGACTTCATTGTTCCTAATAGGAAAAAGAGCTGCCTCAAGTGTCTCGGGCCACGAGATGCCTGAGCCATCGGAAGCAAAAGAATTGGCCCTAGCACAGTTCATGGCGTGACGGGGGATGTTAGTCCCCCTAGGGCCTCCAGACGGGACCGGAGGCCCTATGTAGAATTAACGATTTATTGGTCCCGAAAAAATATTCAGAGAGTTATGGCATTAGTGGACACTGGAGCAGAAACATCAATCGTTTACGGAGATCCAAACAAATTTCATGGAAACAGAGTGATGATTGGTGGTTTTGGGGGACAAACTATTCCTGTCACCCAAACATGGTTAAAACTGGGGGTTGGGCGTCTCCCACCCCGGGAGTATAAGGTATCTATTGCCCCAGTCCAGGAATACATCTTGGGCATAGATATTCTATGCGGTCTGGCTCTCCAGGCAACCGTGGGAGAGTTCAGACTCTGACAGAGATGTATCAGTATCCGGGCGGTGCAGGTAATATTAAGAACCCATGCGAAACATGGGCCAATTTGTTTGCCAAAACCGCGCCGGATTACTCATGTGAGACAGTACAGACTCCCGGGGGGGCAGGACAAAATATCAAAAACAGTGCAGGAATTAGAAAAAGTGGGCATTATAAGACCTGCCCACAGCCCATATAATTCCCCCATATGGCCAGTGCGAAAGTCGGATGGCACGTGCAGAATGACAGTAGATTATAGGGAATTAAATAAGGTCACGCTGCCTATTCATGCAGCCGTACCCAATATTGCTTCCCTAATGGACACATTGAGTAGGGAGATAAAAACCTATCATTGTGTCCTAGATTTAGCAAATTGCGTTCTTCAGTATCCCAATTGCTGAGGAATCGCAAGATCAGTTTGCGTTACGTGGGGAGGCAGGCAGTGGACC
>NW_011190389.1:0-523 GCF_000146605.3 Meleagris gallopavo | reverse complement strand
GCAAGATCAGTTTGCGTTTACGTGGGGAGGCAGGCAGTGGACCTTTCAGGTCCTGCCACAGGGGTACGTGCATTCACCAACATGTTGTCATAATCTAGTGGCGCGTGACCTGGCCGACTGGAAAAAAACCTGATAATGTTAACTTGTATCACTATATTGATGATCTCCTGCTGACATCTAACTCACTGGAGGCAGTGGGACAGGCGGCGGATTCATTAACCGCCTATTTACAACACAGGGGATGGGCTATAAATCCCCAAAAGGTGCAAGGTCCGGGCCTGTCTGTAAAATTCCTGGGGGGTGGTTTGGTCAGGAAAGACCAAAGTACTGCCCAGTGCTGTCATCGATAAGGTTCAGGCGTTCCCAGTCCCTACAACATCGAAGCAGCTGCAAGAGTTTCTAGGTGTATTGGGTTATTGGCGTTCTTTTATACCTCACCTAGCGCAGCTGCTAAGACCACCGTCTAGACTCTCAAAAAGGGGCAGCTTTGGGATTGGGGGAAAACAGAACAGGATGCTTTTCA
>NW_011190388.1:0-757 GCF_000146605.3 Meleagris gallopavo | reverse complement strand
ACAGGGGATGGGCTATAAATCCCCAAAAGGTGCAAGGTCCGGGCCTGTCTGTAAAATTCCTGGGGGTGGTTTGGTCAGGAAAGACCAAAGTACTGCCCAGTGCTGTCATCGATAAGGTTCAGGCGTTCCCAGTCCCTACAACATCGAAGCAGCTGCAAGAGTTTCTAGGTGTATTGGGTTATTGGCGTTCTTTTATACCTCACCTAGCGCAGCTGCTAAGACCACCGTCTAGACTCTCAAAAAAGGGGCAGCTTTGGGATTGGGGGAAAACAGAACAGGATGCTTTTCAACAGGTGAAACTGGCAGTTAAACAAGCCCAGGCATTGGGTCTATTTGATCCTACCCTCCCAGCCGAGTTAGATGTTCACATCACTCAAGATGGCTTTGGTTGGGGCCTGTGGCAACGCCAGAGTTCTGTTCGGACCCCCCATTGGTTCCTGGTCTCAGGTTTGGCACGGAGCAGAAGAGAGATACAGTGTGATTGAAAACAGTATTGGCTGCCTATTCAGCACTGCAGGCAGTAGAGCCAATAACTCAAACGGCTGAAGTTATAGTCAAGACCACTCTGCCGATTCAGGGGGGGGTAAAAGATCTGACCCACCTTCCGAAGACAGGGGTGGCCCAAGCACAAACAGTGGCACGATGGGTCGCCTATCTCAGCCCAAGGAGCAGTCTGTCTTCATCCCCTTTGAAAGAAGAACTTCAGAAGATCCTAGGCCCACTAACATATCACAGTGACGCACCGAAAGGAATACTG
>NW_011190387.1:0-657 GCF_000146605.3 Meleagris gallopavo | reverse complement strand
GAGGGCGTGCAAAGGGGGGAGGATGGTGCACACGGGTGGACAGAAGGACGTGGTGCCACGGGGCTTCACGTGCACGTGGAGAGCGCAGAGATGGGGTCGCACGTGCGCGCGTGTGCACAGGGCTGCACAAAGGGATGGGGTGGCACGTGTGCGCGTGTAACGGGGCGCTTTCTGCAAGATGTCTGCCCGTGCGTGTACAAAGGGCGAGGCTCTGCCTCGCAGCATCCACCTGCCGCCTCTGCGCACCTCGCAGCGCCGACCTGCCGCCTCGGCCGTCCTCTCGGCACCCACCTGCCGCCTGGTGTGAGAGGCACGCTGTGTTTGGGCAGTGGACATTGCCACTGCTTCCGGACGCGGCCGAGGAGAAGTTGCGTTTCTCAGAGAGAGCTGCGGAACAGAGCGAAGTTGAGACTCGGGCATTCCGACCAGAACAGAAGTGGCACAATCGCACGATGGCGAGGCCAAGATGCGGGCTGGGGAGAGCCCAGCACAGCACAGAACCCACGTGTGACCTTGTGCGAGCGCCGCCCTCCTGTCTTCACAGAGCAGTACAGGACGTAGCTCCAAACAGCAGCTCGGTAACAGACCTCACGTCGTAGCAGCAGCGTGGGAAGGTTGTGAGCCTGAGATGCTCAGCCAGTGAGTTCCAGGGGAGAC
>NW_011190386.1:0-698 GCF_000146605.3 Meleagris gallopavo | reverse complement strand
CTCTGCGCACCTCGCAGCGCCGACCTGCCGCCTCGGCCGTCCTCTCGGCACCCACCTGCCGCCTGGTGTGAGAGGCACGCTGTGTTTGGGCAGTGGACATTGCCACTGCTTCCGGACGCGGCCGAGGAGAAGTTGCGTTTCTCAGAGAGAGCTGCGGAACAGAGCGAAGTTGAGACTCGGGCATTCCGACCAGAACAGAAGTGGCACAATCGCACAATGGCGAGGCCAAGATGCGGGCTGGGGAGAGCCCAGCACAGCACAGAACCCACGTGTGACCTTGTGCGAGCGCCGCCCTCCTGTCTTCACAGAGCAGTACAGGACGTAGCTCCAAACAGCAGCTCGGTAACAGACCTCACGTCGTAGCAGCAGCGTGGGGAAGGTTGTGAGCCTGAGATGCTCAGCCAGTGAGTTCCAGGGGAGACGTGAGCTGTGCCAGACCCACACTATGGGATGGAGTGGATGTCAGCGGCCAGGCATGCCATGTCTCCCTCGTCAGTAGGGGCTGCGTGCCCATCACTGCAGGGATGAACAAAGTGGTGCTTCACAAAGGTCTTGGCCGGAGTGCCTGGGCAGCTGGCTGCCTTAGTTGGAGACCTGATGGCAGGGCCGTGACGATGGCAGCGTCAGTGTTGCTGTGTTCTCCTTGTCACAGTACTCTGAGTTTTGAAGGAAGCCCTTCCCTTCCCTACCCTTCCCTT
>NW_011190385.1:0-491 GCF_000146605.3 Meleagris gallopavo | reverse complement strand
AAGATGCGGGCTGGGAGAGCCCAGCACAGCACAGAACCCACGTGTGACCTTGTGCGAGCGCCGCCCTCCTGTCTTCACAGAGCAGTACAGGACGTAGCTCCAAACAGCAGCTCGGTAACAGACCTCACGTCGTAGCAGCAGCGTGGGGAAGGTTGTGAGCCTGAGATGCTCAGCCAGTGAGTTCCAGGGGAGACGTGAGCTGTGCCAGACCCACACTATGGGATGGAGTGGATGTCAGCGGCCAGGCATGCCATGTCTCCCTCGTCAGTAGGGGCTGCGTGCCCATCACTGCAGGGATGAACAAAGTGGTGCTTCACAAAGGTCTTGGCCGGAGTGCCTGGGCAGCTGGCTGCCTTAGTTGGAGCCCTGATGGCAGGGCCGTGACGATGGCAGCGTCAGTGTTGCTGTGTTCTCCTCGTCACAGTACTCTGAGTTTTGAAGGAAGCCGTTCCCTTCCCTTCCCTTCCCTTCCCTTCCCTTCCCTTCCCTTC
>NW_011190384.1:0-783 GCF_000146605.3 Meleagris gallopavo | reverse complement strand
CGTTCCCTTCCCTTCCCTTCCCTTCCCTTCCCTTCCCTTCCCTTCCCTTCCCTTCCTTTCCCTTCCCTTCCCTTCCCATGTGTCTCTCTATGGCTGTGGGTTGTTCCTCTTGGTCAAGGCAAGGATAAACTTCTCATTGCTGCCTGTGGCTGCAGCCCAGAGCCCACTGGGCAGGACCTCGTGTTGGCAGGACCTCTTTCCAAACTGACCATGGAAAATGACTGGATCATGCTTGAAGCAGCCTGCGGTGCTCAAGAAAGATGTAGGTCTCAATACATGGCTTTGTTCAAGGGCCACTGAGCTCCTGGATGGCTCTGAATGAGGAACTTGACAAGCCCAAATATTTTGCTTCCTCAAAATGAAATTGAGCAGTATTGGTTTGATTCCCAGGTGCTCCACAGCCCCATTCATCCTCACAACCTGTCTCCCCTGCCCCATGACTTGAGGTGCACTCAAGCACTTGAGATGCTGCAGCAGGCAGACCTACAGAAGGCTGCATTTCAGATACAGGTAGAGGTGAAAACCCATTAGCTAGCAATTAAAAGCTGGTGAAGCGAGGCAGGAAAACATAAGGATGCTTGGAAATGGGCAGAGGCGGCTGCTCTGACCCTTCCTGCTTTAGATGAAGACTGCACTGCCTGGGAGATAAGCAGTAGATGAACAAGAGGCACTTGGTGAGCAGAGGGATGGGCAAGTGGAGTGAACATTTCAGCCTACACAATGCCAGGCAGGGCCGAGCACAGCCCTCAGCCTCCCCACGGCTGTGACAGGCACCTCTCGAGG
>NW_011190383.1:0-643 GCF_000146605.3 Meleagris gallopavo | reverse complement strand
AACAGTGGCCAAAGGGCTGTTCCATGCCATATGGCATCGTACAGAAGGAGAGCTTGGAAGGGGGAGTGAGTTGCTCTTCTTGCTCTTTTCCACTGCTCAGGGGCCAGCTGGGCATTCCTTGGTGGGTGGCGAGCAACTGCTTGTGCATCACTTGTCATGTACATTTGTGTACGTACAGTCATAACTATCACTCTTCGTACACATATAGTCAGAACTGTAACTCTTTATCTTAGTAAACAGTTTCATCTCAAGCCACGAGTTCTACTTTGTGGTCGTTTTTTCCCCAGTTCTCTCCCCCATCCCACTGGGAAGGGGTGGGACTTAGGCACAATGGGACAAAAGTGCCATTCGTCTTGCACACTTTCCATTATTCATGAAAGGTTGCAAACTGGATAGACAAGCTGCAAATACACAATTTATCAGTTCACTCTCATGGAACGCTCCTCCACCTTCACTTACTCTGCCTTACTTCCAAGGCCACACCGCCCACAACCCACAGGACCAGGACATCGGGGCCCTAAATGTTCTGAGCGTTCATTCAGAGTAGAAATAGAAATGATAGCTGCTGTAGGTTAGCAGTGTGTGCTGTCCTAGGCATCAATAAGTCTCTAGAGAAATCAAGACACAACGGGCTATTGCTTTA
>NW_011190382.1:0-742 GCF_000146605.3 Meleagris gallopavo | reverse complement strand
GCTTGGTACACAGATGGATCCAGCAGGGGCAATCCGAGCAAGTGGAGAGCAATAGCATACCATCCTTCTACTGAGACCATCTGGTTTGATGAGGGGGATGGTCAGAGCAGCCAACGGGCAGAACTGCGAGCCGTGTGGATGGTTATAAGTAAGGAAGCCGGTGATGGTATCCTGAACATCTGTACGGATAGTTGGGCTGTGTACCGAGGGCTCACTTTGTGGATTGCACAGTGGGCCACCCAAGAATGGACTGTCCGTGCCCGGCCGATCTGGGGCAAGGACATGTGGTTAGACATATGGAATACAGTCAAACACAGGACTGTACGTGTCTAGGGGTCATCGGCCCCTACAGTCACCGGGAAATGATGAAGCCGACACGCTGGCCCGAGTTCGATGGATTGAGAATTCACCATCCGAGAACATCGCCCGTTGCTTACATCAGAAGCTACGGCGTGTGGGACAAAAGGCAATGTGGGCAGCTGCTAAAGCATGGGGACTGCCCATACAGCTAGCTGACATCGTCCAGGCATGCCGGGATTGCGACGCTTGCTCCAAGATGAGACCGAGACCGCTGCCGAAACAACAGCCCATCTTGCTAGAGGACATAATCCTCTCCAGCGATGGCAGGTCGATTACATCGGGCCCCTTCCTCGGTCTGAGGGGCGAGATATGCCCTGACCTGTGTTGACGCTGCAAGTGGGCTACTGCAGGCTTATCCAGTACCGAAAGCAAACCAGGCATA
>NW_011190381.1:0-458 GCF_000146605.3 Meleagris gallopavo | reverse complement strand
CGACACGCTGGCCCGAGTTCGATGGATTGAGAATTCACCATCCGAGAACATCGCCCGTTGCTTACATCAAGAAGCTACGGCGTGCGGGACAAAAGGCAATGTGGGCAGCTGCTAAAGCATGGGGACTGCCCATACAGCTAGCTGACATCGTCCAGGCATGCCGGGATTGCGACGCTTGCTCCAAGATGAGACCGAGACCGCTGCCCGAAACAACAGCCCATCTTGCTAGAGGACATAATCCTCTCCAGCGATGGCAGGTCGATTACATCGGGCCCCTTCCTCGGTCTGAGGGGGCCAGATATGCCCTGACCTGTGTTGACGCTGCAAGTGGGCTACTGCAGGCTTATCCAGTACCGAAAGCAAACCAGGCATATACCATCAAGGCACTCACGGAGAACGTGATGTCTGCCTACGGGACACCGCAAGTCATTGAGAGCCACCAACGCACTCATTTTACT
>NW_011190380.1:0-814 GCF_000146605.3 Meleagris gallopavo | reverse complement strand
CATCAGAAGCTATGGCGTGCGGGACAAAAGGCAATGTGGGCAGCTGCTAAAGCATGGGGACTGCCCATACAGCTAGCTGACATCGTCCAGGCATGCCGGGATTGCGACGCTTGCTCCAAGATGAGACCGAGACCGCTGCCCGAAACAACAGCCCGTCTTGCTAGAGGACATAATCCTCTCCAGCGATGGCAGGTCGATTACATCGGGCCCCTTCCTCGGTCTGAGGGGGCCAGATATGCCCTGACCTGTGTTGACGCTGCAAGTGGGCTACTGCAGGCTTATCCAGTACCGAAAGCAAACCAGGCATATACCATCAAGGCACTCACAGAACTGATGTCTGCCTACGGGACACCTCAAGTCATCGAGAGCCACCAACGCACTCATTTTACTGGTGCACTGATACAACGCTGGGCAGAAGAAAATAACATCGACTGGCGATTCCACCTGCCATATAATGGCAACGGGGGCAGGCCTCATCGAACGTTATATAACGTAATCATGGTATTCTTAAGGCTGCCCTGAAGACAGACTCCCAGTCTCTGCAGGGGTGACAAAGAGACTGTAGGAAACCTTGCGAGACCTGAATGAAAGACCCCGAGATGGTAGACCCAGTGCCCTGAGAATGTTGCAGACGACGTGGGCTACCCCGCTTAGGATCCAAATGACGGGCACTGATCATCAGGTAAGACCCCTGATTGGTAAAGAAAATAATCTTCTGCTCCCTGCCCCTGAGAAGTTAGAGCCTGGCACCCACAGAATAAAATGGCCATGGAAGGTGCAGGTAGGACCCAAGTGGTGTGGCCTACTTGCACCT
>NW_011190379.1:0-689 GCF_000146605.3 Meleagris gallopavo | reverse complement strand
ACTGGTGCACTGATACAACGCTGGGCAAGAAGAAAATAACATCGACTGGCGATTCCACCTGCCATATAATGGCAACGGGGGCAGGCCTCATCGAACGTTATATAACGTAATCATGGTATTCTTAAGGCTGCCCTGAAGACAGACTCCCAGTCTCTGCAGGGGTGACAAAGAGACTGTAGGAAACCTTGCGAGACCTGAATGAAAGACCCCGAGATGGTAGACCCAGTGCCCTGAGAATGTTGCAGACGACGTGGGCTACCCCGCTTAGGATCCAAATGACGGGCACTGATCATCAGGTAAGACCCCTGATTGGTAAAGAAAATAATCTTCTGCTCCCTGCCCCTGAGAAGTTAGAGCCTGGCACCCACAGAATAAAATGGCCATGGAAGGTGCAGGTAGGACCCAAGTGGTGTGGCCTACTTGCACCTTGGGGGAGATTGTTGGAGGTGGGAGGCTCAGGAGTCCCTTCGGTAATAGGTACGTGGCCTACTGGCGCGGTGGTCAACACTCCGATTTTCATTGCTAAAGGGACTCCCATCATGTCCCTATGGCAGATCAGGACACCTCCTTTGCTGCCTGATATTATGATGCAGCCGCAACCATCCGGCCGGAAAATGTGGTACAGGCGGCCAGGACGTGCCCTGTACAAGCGGAACTGTTGACCCAGGATAGAAACACGGCCTGTATTT
>NW_011190378.1:0-517 GCF_000146605.3 Meleagris gallopavo | reverse complement strand
AGGATCCAAATGACGGGCACTGATCATCAGGTAAGACCCCTGATTGGTAAAGAAAATAATCTTCTGCTCCCTGCCCCTGAGAAGTTAGAGCCTGGCACCCACAGAATAAAATGGCCATGGAAGGTGCAGGTAGGACCCAAGTGGTGTGGCCTACTTGCACCTTGGGGGAGATTGTTGGAGGTGGGAGGCTCAGGAGTCCCTCCGGTAATAGGTACGTGGCCTACTGGCGCGGTGGTCAACACTCCGATTTTCATTGCTAAAGGGACTCCCATCATGTCCCTATGGCAGATCAGGACACCTCCTTTGCTGCCTGATATTATGATGCAGCCGCAACCATCCGGCCGGAGAATGTGGTACAGGCAGCCAGGACGTGCCCCTGTACAAGCGGAACTGTTGACCCAGGATAGAAACACGGCCTGTATTTTGCCCTGGAGGGCAGACCTTCCCCTCTTGCTACCTCTGAAACATCTGTATTTCTCCCCGTGAGTCTTTGAGCCTTCAGGATCCCCGGAAGGAA
>NW_011190377.1:0-655 GCF_000146605.3 Meleagris gallopavo | reverse complement strand
GGTGGTCAACACTCCGATTTTCATTGCTAAAGGGACTCCCATCATGTCCCTATGGCAGATCAGGACACCTCCTTTGCTGCCTGATATTATGATGCAGCCGCAACCATCCGGCCGGAAAATGTGGTACAGGCGGCCAGGACGTGCCCCTGTACAAGCGGAACTGTTGACCCAGGATAGAAACACGGCCTGTATTTTGCCCTGGAGGGCAGACCTTCCCCTCTTGCTACCTCTGAAACATCTGTATTTCTCCCCGTGAGTCTTTGAGCCTTCAGGATCCCCGGAAGGAATGAAATGTCATCAAAACGTTCCAGTGTTACTGTCAGATCATGTGTAACACCCGGCGATGGTCTGCATGGGACTGATGGAACATTGGACGGATCTGCACCTCATGACCGTATGCCTCGGTAACATCATCGAGCGCTGGCCCATAGAAGGATGTCAACTTTCACCCATCGTCACTCATCTTGAAATTTACCAACGTGTGGCGATGAAATTGTATAAGCGTCACGGTGTATCGGATCTGTGTATTAGGGAAAGCTCACCCTTTTAGTCAACCTAATCATTGGTTCACGCCGTGAAGGGGTGGAATGTATGGGGCTGCTGAATCACGGCCTGAAGCTTTGATTGATCACCTGAGGCGAGCAATGAGTCAGCC
>NW_011190376.1:0-544 GCF_000146605.3 Meleagris gallopavo | reverse complement strand
GAGGGCAGACCTTCCCTCTTGCTACCTCTGAAACATCTGTATTTCTCCCCGTGAGTCTTTGAGCCTTCAGGATCCCCGGAAGGAATGAAATGTCATCAAAACGTTCCAGTGTTACTGTCAGATCATGTGTAACACCCGGCGATGGTCTGCATGGGACTGATGGAACATTGGACGGGTCTGCACCTCATGACCGTATGCCTCCGGTAACATCATCGAGCGCTGGCCCATAGAAGGATGTCAACTTTCACCCATCGTCACTCATCTTGAAATTTACCAACGTGTGGCGATGAAATTGTATAAGCGTCACGGTGTATCGGATCTGTGTATTAGGGAAAGCTCACCCTTTTAGTCAACCTAATCATTGGTTCACGCCGTGAAGGGGTGGAATGTATGGGGCTGCTGAATCACGGCCTGAACCTTTGATTGATCACCTGAGGCGAGCAATGAGTCAGCCACGGGAGCACAGGTGAAGGCAATTCAGCTGTGCTGCAGGAAGGGGTGGAGCCTGGCTCCACCTCTCCTAGACCCATTTAAGAGCTGACTG
>NW_011190375.1:0-486 GCF_000146605.3 Meleagris gallopavo | reverse complement strand
AAGGAATGAAATGTCATCAAAACGTTCCAGTGTTACTGTCAGATCATGTGTAACACCCGGCGATGGTCTGCATGGGACTGATGGAACATTGGACGGGTCTGCACCTCATGACCGTATGCCTCCGGTAACATCATCGAGCGCTGGCCCATAGAAGGATGTCAACTTTCACCCATCGTCACTCATCTTGAAATTTACCAACGTGTGGCGATGAAATTGTATAAGCGTCACGGTGTATCGGATCTGTGTATTAGGGAAAGCTCACCCTTTTAGTCAACCTAATCATTGGTTCACGCCGTGAAGGGGTGGAATGTATGGGGCTGCTGAATCACGGCCTGAAGCTTTGATTGATCACCTGAGGCGAGCAATGAGTCAGCCACGGGAGCACAGGTGAAGGCAATTCAGCTGTGCTGCAGGAAGGGTGGAGCCTGGCTCCACCTCTCCTAGACCCCATTTAAGAGCTGACTGCCAGTGGGGAAGGATCTCTCT
>NW_011190374.1:0-747 GCF_000146605.3 Meleagris gallopavo | reverse complement strand
TCCCTATGGCAGATCAGGACACCTCCTTTGCTGCCTGATATTATGATGCAGCCGCAACCATCCGGCCGGAAAATGTGGTACAGGCGGCCAGGACGTGCCCCTGTACAAGCGGAACTGTTGACCCAGGATAGAAACACGGCCTGTATTTTGCCCTGGAGGGCAGACCTTCCCCTCTTGCTACCTCTGAAACATCTGTATTTCTCCCCGTGAGTCTTTGAGCCTTCAGGATCCCCGGAAGGAATGAAATGTCATCAAAACGTTCCAGTGTTACTGTCAGATCATGTGTAACACCCGGCGATGGTCTGCATGGGACTGATGGAACATTGGACGGGTCTGCACCTCATGACC
Source organism: Meleagris gallopavo (assembly GCF_000146605.3). Lineage (NCBI taxonomy): Eukaryota > Metazoa > Chordata > Aves > Galliformes > Phasianidae > Meleagris > Meleagris gallopavo. Next base: position 399 of record NW_011190374.1, on the reverse strand, counting down.
GTATGCCTCCGGTAACATCATCGAGCGCTGGCCCATAGAAGGATGTCAACTTTCACCCATCGTCATTCATCTTGAAATTTACCAACGTGTGGCGATGAAATTGTATAAGCGTCACGGTGTATCGGATCTGTGTATTAGGGAAAGCTCACCCTTTTAGTCAACCTAATCATTGGTTCACGCCGTGAAGGGTGGAATGTATGGGCTGCTGAATCACGGCCTGAAGCTTTGATTGATCACCTGAGGCGAGCAATGAGTCAGCCACGGGAGCACAGGTGAAGGCAATTCAGCTGTGCTGCAGGAAGGGGTGGAGCCTGGCTCCACCTCTCCTAGACCCATTTAAGAGCTGACTGCCAGTGGGGAAGGATCTCTCTCTGGAGATCCGCTCCATCAGGAGTTCGT
>NW_011190373.1:0-705 GCF_000146605.3 Meleagris gallopavo | reverse complement strand
GAGCGCTGGCCCATAGAAGGATGTCAACTTTCACCCATCGTCACTCATCTTGAAATTTACCAACGTGTGGCGATGAAATTGTATAAGCGTCACGGTGTATCGGATCTCTGTATTAGGGAAAGCTCACCCTTTTAGTCAACCTAATCATTGGTTCACGCCGTGAAGGGTGGAATGTATGGGCTGCTGAATCACGGCCTGAACCTTTGATTGATCACCTGAGGCGAGCAATGAGTCAGCCACGGGAGCACAGGTGAAGGCAATTCAGCTGTGCTGCAGGAAGGGGTGGAGCCTGGCTCCACCTCTCCTAGACCCATTTAAGAGCTGACTGCCAGTGGGGAAGGATCTCTCTCTGGAGATCCGCTCCATCAGGAGTTCGTCTGGCGAGCCCAGGACAGGGTGAGTGACTTTCTCTTATTTCTCCAATATAAATGCTATTAGCCGAGCTCCTGGATATGGATCTATACCATCTGTATATCCATTGATTAAACAATTGGCGAGCCAGGCAATTGTTTGATGTAAATCCACTTTACATCATGTCTCTTTTATGGGGTTTCTGTGAATGGGTCAAGGGGGAGAACACCATTCCCCTAGTTAAAATGATCCCCGGGCAGATCCCAGGGTTTCTGGGATCTCCTTCTTATCAACTGGCAACTATAATTGAGAAATGGGGTCCCCTGCGTACTTTGGGGAGTATTTCCCCAGTAC
>NW_011190372.1:0-1185 GCF_000146605.3 Meleagris gallopavo | reverse complement strand
AATCAGACCTAAATTTTAAAGGTAAGTTTTTTTAAGACTGTTGATAAATTAATGACTTTGTTTGTTTTGTTTAAGGATGTTACATCTGATTTCTTACTCTTTTTTACAATAACTTTGGCTTTCTAGGGTATTATTGTCATGCAGATAAGTTGTTCCAAGGGGAGGACTAAAGGAGCAGTGCAGGTAGTAAGTGTACAGAGCTCTGTACTCTACAGAAAACTCTCTTTTCAAAATTACCTACATAGGTCAAAAACATTTAGCTATCAGATGTTGTCTACAAAGACCTTTATAGTTTCAAGAAGTAAATAGGATTTCCCTCTAAAAGTAACTGAGATGACCTGTTCTTGAAATTTTTAAGGCGTGAGAACTTTCAACACTTCCATGAATGGTGGTTTCTCTTATAGCAGTGTCTGAAGAAGGAAGATAGGACTCAAGGTACACACAGAGCAGATGTTATCCTGCTAATGTTGACTGAATTCTCAGAATCACTTCCCCATGATCCTTACAAAAACCACAAAAACGTGTTCTGTTTGACATTTCTGCGATTCTCTCCTTTTCTTTCAAAATTTGAACCAAGTTGTGGAGAATCACCACCACTATTCCAGCACGAAGAAGGCTGTGACCTGCCCTCTTCTGCAATTGTTACTACCAGAACAAGTTTTCCTTGCTATACACCTTTAAATTCTAGTGGAAATGAACACAAACGTCTTTTGGCTTCAAATGAAGACAGCTATGAGGAAAGCTTTCATTGTAAATAAACCTTTAGCTCTTTTGAAGAATTCTCTAATTCCTCCAAAACTGGCCCTTCAACCCAGCTCAAAGCTTGGAATGCAATTGTACTTTAAAAAATTAAAAAAACTACTTCCTTCATAAACAACTCTGATGCTAACGTACAGTAGAGCTCATACCTATTGGCTTTGTTGACCAAAAATGCATGATTTTCTACACTGCTCCTCGTTAGCCGGTGCTGTGAAAGTTGATAACGAGGGGAACAAACAATAATTCCTAGCCAGCAAAAGAACTGTTGGGGAAAAAGCCACTTATGTGCCAATGAGAAAAGTGTTTAATTAATTTAGATCAAAGATCATTTTCTTCTCTCTGTTCCGCAAGTACAAATTACAAGACATGGAATGAAGTGTCTTTTTTGACTGCCTACTATGCCTAAGTGAGGAGAAATCCAATTTG
>NW_011190371.1:0-717 GCF_000146605.3 Meleagris gallopavo | reverse complement strand
AGAGCGGCACAGGGCCGTGGGGACGCAGCCCGACTTCTTGCCCCCGGCGCTGCTCAGTTTTGGTCCCATCTCTGCCCACCCACCTGCTCCCGGTGCTCGCCACGGAGCAGCACAGGTCTCCCGGAAACACACGGCCATCAGGAGGAGGAGGAAAACAAGGCGGGCAGGGGCCATGGCCCCCCACACTCGCACCACGCTTCCACCACCGCTGCTGCAGCCACAGTGAGTGTCGCACAGAGCGATGCCTGCGGCACAGCACAGCGTCACAGCCAGGCCTTGTGAGCTCACGGCACAGCACAGCCAGAGGACGGGGCGCTGTGACCTCACGGCTCTGCGATGCCGGCTCCCCGCGGGCTGCTCCTCTTGTGATGCACTGCACCGGGGCCGGTGCTTCCATCACAGGAACGCAGAACAGTGGAACGGGTTGGGTCGGAAGGGACAGTAAAGAACTTATCACCTCAACCCCAATGCCCTGGGCAGTGATGCCACCCACTGGGTCGTGCTCCCAGCCTGGCCTTGAACACCTCCAGGGGTGGAGCATCCGCAGCTTCACTTGGCAAACTTTCACAATAACACCGAGAATGCATTATTTCCAGTTCAGTGCACCCGTGACACCTCGGGCCATTGAGAAGAGATGCAATATGGACATGGGGTCTGGATCAAGGATGCTATTGCACAAGCTACCCACGCACGCGCAACGCGCTGCAATTAAGCATG
>NW_011190370.1:0-656 GCF_000146605.3 Meleagris gallopavo | reverse complement strand
GCTCTGCGATGCCGGCTGGAGGCTCCCCGCGGGCTGCTCCTCTTGTGATGCACTGCACCGGGGCCGGTGCTTCCATCACAGGAACGCAGAACAGTGGAACGGGTTGGGTCGGAAGGGACAGTAAAGAACTTATCACCTCAACCCCAATGCCCTGGGCAGTGATGCCACCCACTGGGTCGTGCTCCCAGCCTGGCCTTGAACACCTCCAGGGGTGGAGCATCCGCAGCTTCACTTGGCAAACTTTCACAATAACACCGAGAATGCATTATTTCCAGTTCAGTGCACCCGTGACACCTCGGGCCATTGAGAAGAGATGCAATATGGAAATGGGGTCTGGATCAAGGATGCTATTGCACAAGCTACCCACGCACGCGCAACGCGCTGCAATTAAGCATGCTCAGCGGGTAAAGCCTCTCCACTATGGAGGACGGTGGCTGAAATGTAAACACAGGGAGGCTGAGCTTCCCACAGACCCGCCAAGTCAAGTGTCACGTGCTTTCCTTTTTGTTGGTAGATCTGCAGATTCATCAGTTTTCCTCCAGTTCTCCAGGACCTCGACTAAGGACATCCCCTTTCCTACACCAGATATATTTCCCATTTTTAGCGTGCTTTCAAGCCTGAATTGAGGAGTGGAAACTGAAGACTCGCTGGTTAGC
>NW_011190369.1:0-601 GCF_000146605.3 Meleagris gallopavo | reverse complement strand
AACTTTCACAATAACACCGAGAATGCATTATTTCCAGTTCAGTGCACCCGTGACACCTCGGGCCATTGAGAAGAGATGCAATATGGAAATGGGGTCTGGATCAAGGATGCTATTGCACAAGCTACCCACGCACGCGCAACGCGCTGCAATTAAGCATGCTCAGCGGGTAAAGCCTCTCCACTATGGAGGACGGTGGCTGAAATGTAAACACAGGGAGGCTGAGCTTCCCACAAACCCGCCAAGTCAAGTGTCACGTGCTTTCCTTTTTGTTGGTAGATCTGCAGATTCATCAGTTTTCCTCCAGTTCTCCAGGACCTTGACTAAGGACATCCCCTTTCCTACACCAGATATATTTCCCATTTTTAGCGTGCTTTCAAGCCTGAATTGAGGAGTGGAAACTGAAGACTCGCTGGTTAGCACCTCCCATCCCCAAAGTCCCACTGAACTCACCCACTGCTGGCAGCCGGACACTTTGAGGCAGGGGGGTCTGACGGCCATCACCTATAGGGTCCCACCTGGGTCTCCAGAAACCGTTGCAGCAATCGCACTAGAAAAAAGTTGCATTAGAAAATACCAAGGCTCCTAAATCAATGCACCTGGA
>NW_011190368.1:0-786 GCF_000146605.3 Meleagris gallopavo | reverse complement strand
GTGCTTTCCTTTTTGTTGGTAGATCTGCAGATTCATCAGTTTTCCTCCAGTTCTCCAGGACCTCGACTAAGGACATCCCCTTTCCTACACCAGATATATTTCCCATTTTTAGCGTGCTTTCAAGCCTGAATTGAGGAGTGGAAACTGAAGACTCGCTGGTTAGCACCTCCCATCCCCAAAGTCCCACTGAACTCACCCACTGCTGGCAGCCGGACGCTTTGAGGCAGGGGGGTCTGACGGCCATCACCTATAGGGTCCCACCTGGGTCTCCAGAAACCGTTGCAGCAATCGCACTAGAAAAAAGTTGCATTAGAAAATACCCAGGCTCCTAAATCAATGCACCTGGATGATTCAGAAAACAAAGCTTCAAGGTGGGATCTCAAAGCTCCACCTGAGACAAACCCCTTTGAAATCCAACCCACAATACCATAAAAATACAACACCAGGACGAAAACCGTTCACAAAGAGACTGGTTAATGGCAACACGCCGCGTTACTTGGCATGACAAGGTCGCTATCCCATTGCAAACGGGTTTATGATCCTCCGTGGAGGACCTTCACACCCATACTGGTCAATTAGGCACGAGGGAGGCGATGTACGAAGAAGCGTTTGAAAGCCCAGAGTTGACAAAATCTTTGGCAGGGATGAGGAACACTTGATTGTACAACGGGCTCCCTCCCGTCTTTATGAACCTTAGTGTCCATATTAACCCTCCTAGAGGCCTCGGAGGCCACTGTCCAACAGGTTGCCCAGCTGGTAGCTGATCTGGGGATCAGAGTGCCTGAG
>NW_011190367.1:0-531 GCF_000146605.3 Meleagris gallopavo | reverse complement strand
AGTTGACAAAATCTTTGGCAGGGATGAGGAACACTTGATTGTACAACAGGCTCCCTCCCGTCTTTATGAACCTTAGTGTCCATATTAACCCTCCTAGAGGCCTCGGAGGCCACTGTCCAACAGGTTGCCCAGCTGGTAGCTGATCTGGGGGAGTCAGAGTGCCTGAGAACAAGGCGCAATGGTCAGGGGTGGTGGATGGAGCCAACGTACTCCCAGTCACTAAGACCAGAAAGGCCGCCCCACGGACACCCCCTGACAGGGCCCCATGCGGGTGTCCCAGAAACAAATGTTCAACCATCTCACACGGGCTGGGCGGCCTTTGCCAAGAGCGACCGGCAACCTCATCATATTTTACTGCAATGACGGAAACAGCTGCGAGACGATCAAAAAACTTCAAAGTACTCCCAAAAGAGCCAGGCTACGAATAACGCAGCAAATGCCAATGGGAACCTGGAACTCAGAGAACTTACAGTCCCTAGGAGAAGAAAAAAGCCTCCTCGGTGACTTGAGCTACGATGCCCAGCCACCTGA
>NW_011190366.1:0-851 GCF_000146605.3 Meleagris gallopavo | reverse complement strand
GAAGGGACCTCTAGAGATCATCGAGACCAACCCCCCTGCCAAAGCAGGTTCCCTACACCTGGTCGCATAGGTAGGCGTCCAGGCGAGACTTGAATATCTCCAGAGAAGGAGACTCCACAACCTCCCTGGGCAGCCTGTTCCAGTGCTCCGTCACCCTCACCGTGAAGAAGTTCTTACGCACATTCGTGCGAAACTTCCTGTGCTGCAGCTTATGTCCGTTTCCCCTCGTCCTGTCTCCACGTACCACTGAAAAGAGACTGGCCTCACCGCTATGGCCACCACACCTCAGATATTTATAAATCTGGATCAGGTCCCCTCTCAGTCGTCTTTTCTCAAGGCTAAACAGACCCAATTCACTTAGCCTTTCTTCATAGGGGAGATGCTCCAGGCCCTTCACCATCTTTGTGGCCCTCCACTGGACTCTTTCCAAGAGATCCCTGTCTTTTTTGAACTAGGGAGCCCTGAACTGGACACAGTACTCCAGATGAGGCCTTACCAGGGCAGAGTAGAGGGGGAGGATCACCTCCCTCGACCTGCTGGACACGCTCTTCTTAATGCACCCCAGAATGCCATTGGCCTTTTTGGCCACGAGGGCACACTGCTGGCTCATGGCCAACCTGTCGTCCACCAGGACGCCCAGGTCCCTCTCTGCAGAGCTCCTCTCCAGCAGCTCATCCCCCAGCCTGTATTGGAGCATGCAATTATTCCTCCCTAGGTGTAAGACCCTACACTTGCTTTTGTTGAACCTCATCCGGTTTCTTACTGCCCAGCTCTCCAGCCTGTCCAGGTCTCGCTGAATGGCAGCACAGCCTTCAGGCGTGTCAGCCAATCCTCCCGACTTCGTATCATCA
>NW_011190365.1:0-419 GCF_000146605.3 Meleagris gallopavo | reverse complement strand
ACGTCTCCAGCATCACAGCCCCGGTACAGCGCTCACTGCGCAGGGTCCAGCAGCGCCCTGCTGAAATACACGGCCACCTCTGCAAAGGCCACGGGCTCCTGCAAGTGCTCCTTGCTGGGCACAGCCAAGGCCCAGGGAAGCAGCTTAGAGAGGAGAGAAACTCCCGTCCCAGCGGCTTCTTCTCTGTTCCCAGCACACAAACGCTGGCTGAGGACACCTCACTCTCACCCTGCACTCCCATCTCTCGCTCCTTGCCCTCTCCTGGCTGCTTCCCCAAGCCCCTGCCTGAGATGGACGTGCTGTGGCCAGTTGCTGCTCTGCTGCAGGCAGATGTTAAACTGGAGCCTGCTGGGACTAAGGGAAACAATAGGCAGGAGAGGTGTGAGGGAATGCAGCAATTCCTGCCCAACCCCCACCCT
>NW_011190364.1:0-799 GCF_000146605.3 Meleagris gallopavo | reverse complement strand
TACATAATGATGGGAAGAGTGTCTGTGCAAATAGGTCTTGACTCATCATTATCTTCTGCACTCTGCACAGGACTCCACTGCCCAGGAACTGCAGATGCCCACCAGCAGCTCCATCAGCGAGTTCCTCCTGCTGGCGTTGGCAGACACGCGGCAGCTGCAGCTCCTGCACTTCTGGCTCTTGCTGGGCATCTACCTGGCTGCCCTCCTGGGCAACGGCCTCATCAGCACAGCCGTAGCCTGCCACCACCGCCTGCACAGCCCCATGGACTTCTTCCTGCTCAACCTCGCTCTCCTCGACCTGGGCTGCATCTCCACCACTCTCCCCAAAGCCATGGCCAATGCCCTCTGGGACACCAGGGTCATCTCCTATGCAGGATGTGCAGCACAGGTCTTCTTTTTTTTGTTTCTGTTTTCAGCAGAGTATTGCCTTCTCACCATCATGTCCTATGACCGCTACGTTGCCATCTGCAAGCCCCTGCACTACGGGACCTTGATGGACAGCAGAGCTTGTGCCACCATGGCAGCAGCTGCCTGGGCCACTGGGGTTCTCTATTCCCTGCTGCACACTGCCAATACTTTTTCACTGCCTCTATGCAAGGGCATTGCATTGGACCAGTTTTTCTGTGAACTCCCCCAGATCCTCAAGCTCTCCTGTTCAAAATCCTACCTCAGGGATGTTGGGCTTATAGTGGTTAGTATCCTTGTCTTATTTGGGTGTCTTTGTATTCTATTGTTGTGTCCTATGTGCAGATCTTCAGGGCTGTGCTGAGGATGCCATCTAAGCAGGGACTGCACAAAG
>NW_011190363.1:0-934 GCF_000146605.3 Meleagris gallopavo | reverse complement strand
TATTGTCTATATACGTTGGCTCATGATGTCCTGTTTTTAAATCAAAAACTGAATCTGTATTGATAGAACAGTTACAGATAAAAATACAAATCTCTGGCACTTACTGGCTCCGCAGTAAGTAGTATCTATACAACACTTCAGAACAAGAACTGAAAATGTCATTGGAATACCAATGGCTGAAGTATTAGTGAAGATACATACATTACACGACAAGTAAAATTTGAAATTGCTGACTTACTTTTAACGAAGGAGGAACATTAAAAAAAAAAAAAGTTATTATTCCATTTTCATTTATTTTTTAATCTATTTATCAGGGGCAGCATAATTTTAATGCACAGAATGCAAGCCACCTCTCAGTATTTCCTGCTGTAGCTCTAACAGCTATGCTTTTAAATATTATAGTTTTGCCTGAACAATTTCACAAGTCTTTACTCTTTCCTGACATTATGAATAGCTTGAATATTGATTTTGGTTTGCTATAATGAAACAAATCTTTTCAGCTATAAAAACTATAATAAGCATAGGCAAACTATATGTTTATTTCTGAAAGCAAAGTATGTATTGAATAACATTAAGCTCTTAACCTCAGGAAAATTATTAGACTAGAGTTTGGCATAAGAAAGTCTGCAATCTTCAAAAATGTAGTTACAAAATGAAAAAAATGTTGGTTTGATGTGTGCTTTTTTTTTCTTTTTTTCGTATGCCAGGAAATACACTACATTTAAGTAGGAATCTAAAGCCCAGCTAGAAAATGACAGCCAAACTACCTTGAGACAGACATAACGTTCCACTAAACACAATTTGTCTCCTATATTTCATTTTAATAGAGATGTGATAACCGTATTTTTATTGTAACCCTTCCCCCACAATCTCCCCCCCCCACCCCGAATACATACATATTGGGAAATTCTGTCTCATCACAAGTAATATCAAA
>NW_011190362.1:0-976 GCF_000146605.3 Meleagris gallopavo | reverse complement strand
AGGAACCACCCAGAGCTTAAAGATGGTCCAGATTCTCTCAGTGCTACTAACGTTTGACTCCACAACTGAGGACCTCCAAACGTAAGGCATCTACAGCAACTACATTTGATGGTCTCAATTTACGTGCCTAAATCTTGAGCTGAGCTACACAGCTTCTGGTTTGAAGGACTGTTAAAATTAAAGCCTGCCACCAAATATTATCAGCCAACATCTTATCTCCTGACACATTTTGTCAATAAATGGTAGAGATGTGAGGAATTTAAGGGGGAAAAGAGATGCGTAGGTGTGTCGTAGTTTCATGAGACACAAATGCACTTAGACTACTGAGGTAAACTTTTACTATTTATAACTCAACTAGCTTTGCAATTCTGAAAGTCATTACAAGGTGTTGCTACTTAAAGTAGAAAGGACCTGGATTTGCTGATCCAGAGCAGCTTTTTAACCCTTGGTTCTGCTGATTAAGACCTAAGGCCTGAGAGATGATTTCCTCCATGAAAAAGTCATTTATTTAATTGTTCATGCCAGTTTTTGTAGCATCCTCTCAAACGTCTGGCATTCACTGCTTTTGGAAATAGGGTATGGAAGTTGATGAATCACAGCTCTGCTAAAGATGTCCAACTCTACACACGGTATTCAACCATTTTCTCTACGTGGCCTTGATTAAGTAACATAAGGAAACTAAAGAAAACATTTCCAAACTGCCGGTGCATGAAGCTAGGTTGCTGTTAGGGCTGAAAGGCACTTTCTTGCTCATGACCTTTTCCTCTGTGACTCTTTGACACAAGCAGCCGTTTCCACCTCTTCCCCTCCCCTCCCCTCCCCTCGACATTCATAAAAATCCCATTAGTGCATCAGCAAACACTGATGCTGTCATTTGCTGATCCTGAGTCTGATGTTAGAATTTGGACATAGCCCTCTGCCCGCAGGTTAGTAGAAAAAAAAACAAGCTAATTACCTTCACCTATACTATATCCTT
>NW_011190361.1:0-494 GCF_000146605.3 Meleagris gallopavo | reverse complement strand
CAGCTCTGCTAAAGATGTCCAACTCTACACACGGTATTCAACCATTTTCTCTACGTGGCCTTGATTAAGTAACATAAGGAAACTAAAGAAAACATTTCCAAACTGCCGGTGCATGAAGCTAGGTTGCTGTTAGGGCTGAAAGGCACTTTCTTGCTCATGACCTTTTCCTCTGTGACTCTTTGACACAAGCAGCCGTTTCCACCTCTTCCCCTCCCCTCCCCTCCCCTTGACATTCATAAAAATCCCATTAGTGCATCAGCAAACACTGATGCTGTCATTTGCTGATCCTGAGTCTGATGTTAGAATTTGGACATAGCCCTCTGCCCGCAGGTTAGTAGAAAAAAAACAAGCTAATTACCTTCACCTATACTATATCCTTCAAAAAACTACTCTACAAATGTGATCATTTAATCCTGAATGTTACGTAACGAAAGGTTTCAATGCCTTTTCTTCAACAGCCAGAAGAGTTGAAGGAGATGATTCATTTTGTCAAC
>NW_011190360.1:0-831 GCF_000146605.3 Meleagris gallopavo | reverse complement strand
GTACGGGGCCGAGGAAACGCGGGTCCTGGCGGGGCTGGGCGGGGGGTCACGTAGGGCCGGGAAGGGAATCCGAGGCGTCCTCCTGGAGCTGCGGGTGCCGGGACGCGTTCTGGGGGCCCCGTGGGGCCGGGAAGGGGTGCTTTGCTATTGGAGACAAGCCGTTCCGTAAGGAGCGCTGGGTGATGCTGACTGACGCCATCCCTTGTGAGCGTGCTCTATAGAAAGCTGCCCTCTGTGGGAGCGAGGAAACAAGACGCGGTGATTCAGTACTGCCGGGTTGTTACGGGGTTCCTGCAGTCTGGGATTCTAGTCTGAGGATTGCATGAGGACGCTACGAGGATAGCAGCTCCTGTGAGTGTAAGTTCTGTTATGTCAGGTTCTGTGATTGGTTCCCAGTTCCAGATTCTTTGATTCTGTGATGATTCTGGGCTTCAAATGTGTGGTGACTCTGATTCCTCACTAAGAGTACAGACCCCCAGACTTGTAGCTACGCAATACGATGCATTTCCACATCCACCCCTGTGCACAGTGTGTGGCATAGTTCTGAGTGCCTGACAAACCCAAGCAAAATCAATTTCTAGGTTATTTAAAATATTTATAATTTATATTTATATATTTATATATATTTAAATATTCTGCTCCCTGTTCCATTTATTTATGTTCTCCCTTGCTTCATATGTAACTTCCAAACTCGGCATTTTGCAAATAATACCTTTTCCCCTCTCATCCTTCGATGGCTCCTGATGGTCCCTTGTTTCTCAGTTATAATGGGCTCTCAGTGTCATGAGCCCATTCGCGTAAGAATTTGGGAGTGGCGTTCACTCCATGAAT
>NW_011190359.1:0-667 GCF_000146605.3 Meleagris gallopavo | reverse complement strand
AGGGATGATAACAACTCAAAAGCAACCTTCTTGCCACAACAACTGCTAATAACTTGAAACCTAGCAGGACTTCAAAAGATTCTGCATAAGGCAGATCAAAACTACGACTTGTTTAAAAATAGTAATAATAGTGAAGAAAGGTGTCATTATATATTTTGCTATCTTCGGGGTATTAAAAGATGACTAAACAAATCATCTCTGTTTCTACTTCTAAGATAGAGGCTTTCTATACATACCCTCGTTTCCTCCCTTAAGATAGAGGCTTACTATATATATTTGTAAGTTATCACAATAAATCATCCAAGAACCAAATGTTCTTGATGAGAATACAGATCTACCAGATAGAACTGTGGGGGAAGAGGGTTAGGACATTTTTATTTGTTTGCATCTCTCACAGTTCGCTGTCATAAGTTACTGTCTCTAAAGAAAGAATTCTGGAACACTGTACCTCAACTTGTCTACTACACAGACCATCATCTAAGTACTAAATGACACAAACTTCATTTATCAGATCACTTAAGTTTAAAAATATAAAACAACACTAAAAACATTTAGCAAGAAAAATCTTTCAGGCTGCATTTCCCGAGCATTGAGAAGTAGTAACTAAAATCTCTAACGCATTTTGACTTACTAAAACTGTACTGTACATGAAGACATTTCTTCCAAT
>NW_011190358.1:0-615 GCF_000146605.3 Meleagris gallopavo | reverse complement strand
CTGGCTCTTGGAAAGAGGTGAGTGATTCTTGCTTTCTGGCACGGTTCTGATCTGTGCCTTTCTGTGGGGCTCCTAAGCTGCTTTACAGAGCTCGTCGAGCAGCGGGACGCCGCTTGCGGTCGGCCATTTTGATGTTTCAGAGGTCCTGGATGGAGTCAGGCCTTGGACTCGCCCACCCTTCCGGCTCCCTTGGGACGTTCTGCGCTTCTATGGTCCGCTCCAAGTCCCCTTTGTGTCCTCCCTGCGTCCTCTGCCCACGTCCCCTCTGTGTCCCCTGTGCCACGCATTCATTCCCCCCCTGCTGAGTTTGGTTGTTTAAGGGCACGTGTTTCCATGCCGTTCCGCGTCTCTTTGGCTCTCGTTGTGTTTTGCAGACAGACGGAAGGCTTTCTGGGGCCGCTCTGGTTGTGCCTCCCTCCATTTCAAACCCTTTCCCCGGTCCCCGCTGTCAAAGATGGTTTCCTTCCATCTAACCCGAGTTTTCCCTCCTTCTTTCCTCCAGCTCCCCTTTAGGTATGGAAAGGCTGTTAGCAGCTCACCTGGGAGCCTTGGCTCCTCCGCGCTGAACAGCCCCAGCTCTCAGCCTGGCCTTGGAGGAGAGCTGTTGGATCCTTG
>NW_011190357.1:0-564 GCF_000146605.3 Meleagris gallopavo | reverse complement strand
GTCTTTGTGTCCTCCCTGCGTCCTCTGCCCACGTCCCCTCTGTGTCCCCTGTGCCACGCATTCATTCCCCCCTGCTGAGTTTGGTTGTTTAAGGGCACGTGTTTCCATGCCGTTCCGCGTCTCTTTGGCTCTCGTTGTGTTTTGCAGACAGCGGAAGGCTTCTGGGGCCGCTCTGGTGTGTGCCTCCCTCCATTTCAAACCTTTCCCCGGTCCCCGCTGTCAAAGATGGTTTCCTTCCATCTAACCCGAGTTTTCCCTCCTTCTTTCCTCCAGCTCCCCTTTAGGTATGGAAAGGCTGTTAGCAGCTCACCTGGGAGCCTTGGCTCCTCCGCGCTGAACAGCCCCAGCTCTCAGCCTGGCCTTGGAGGAGAGCTGTTGGATCCTTGGCTTCTTGGTGTTTTGGGGCCGGCCTCTGGATGTGCTCCAACGGCTCCGTGTCTCTTCTGCCCTCAGGACTCTTCCTATGGACGCAGCGCTCCAGGTGAGGCCTCTTCAGCACGGGGCATTGCCTCCCATTTCTCGCCCCATTCCCGCCTTTGGCCTTTTTGGCTCCCGCCTTTTCCC
>NW_011190356.1:0-576 GCF_000146605.3 Meleagris gallopavo | reverse complement strand
ATGGAAAGGCTGTTAGCAGCTCGACCTGGGAGCCTTGGCTCCTCCGCGCTGAACAGCCCCAGCTCTCAGCCTGGCCTTGGAGGAGAGCTGTTGGATCCTTGGCTTCTTGGTGTTTTTGGGGCCGGCCTCTGGATGTGCTCCAACGGCTCCGTGTCTCTTCTGCCCTCAGGACTCTTCCTATGGACGCAGCGCTCCAGGTGAGGCCTCTTCAGCACGGGGCATTGCCTCCCATTTCTCGCCCCATTCCCGCCTTTGGCCTTTTTGGCTCCCGCCTTTTCCCTCTCCTTTCCCTTCTTTTTCACTGCCTTTTCCCGCCTCTTTCCGGCCCCTTTCCCATTTTTTCCCCTTTCCCACCTTTTTCCTCCCCATTCTCTCCTTTTCCGACCCATTTCTCGCCTTTTTCCTTCCCCTTTCCCGCCTTTTTCTCTCCCATTTCCCACCCCTTTTAGTGCCCTTTTATTTCCTCTCTTTCCTTTTTCCCGCTCCTTTTCTCTCTTTTCCCACCCCTTTCCCACCTCTTTCCATTCTCATTCCCGCCCCTTTCCAGCCTTTTCCCGCCTTTTCTTCTCCCTTTTC
>NW_011190355.1:0-541 GCF_000146605.3 Meleagris gallopavo | reverse complement strand
TACTGAAGGGATGCTGCTGACCTTTTCCTAGAAAAGAAATAAATACAACAAAGGCACCACAAGAGTATTTAGTACTTTATTTCAAGTTGAAAACACGTTTCTTTACTTCTGCTGAAGGTGGGATTCTTACATCAAGACAGAGAACAATAATTGTGCAGAAAAGTTCTAAGAGCTTAGAGGAACACAAGGTGCAAAAGCAGAAGTGACCTGGACCTCTTTCAGGGCTGTCCCAGAGTCCAGGTGTGAAATCCATCATACACCAGAGCACCTTCAGGACTGAGGGAGGTTGTTGCCAAGGGCCATGGGACACATTACTGTACAGGACTTACTATGGGATGTTTAAGGGAGAAACCAAAAGCAGTGGGTGGATTGAGGTGATTTGGGGAGGAACAAGTGTGGGACAACAAAGGCACAGATAACAGGATAAATGGGCTGGTTGCATGTAAGCAGTGGATGGTTCAAATGTTATCTGGCCATGCCCTGCACCTGATGAGTGTGGTCTGTCCTATCTTCTCATTAAGTTGCTTGCTAACTCTTCTCC
>NW_011190354.1:0-462 GCF_000146605.3 Meleagris gallopavo | reverse complement strand
CAGGGAAGCACGACAGTTACCCAATATGAGTGATCAAGCTTCACTTTATTGTTGCACACACAGAGTTTATATATGATTCTAATACACGTGTTCACTTACTATTGGAGCACAAGGTGGGCGTCTAGGTGGGCTGCCTAGCTTCAACCAATGCTCAGCTAGTATTCACACCTGCCACTGAGCTCATCCGCTTATCAGCCCCCCACATATCCACAGAGCATAGCTGCGGATGTAGGCCTGCTGTTTACGGCCTGCTGTTTACATGCTGCCCAAGGATGTTGTGTCTCCTATCTTAACTCCTTTCTCATGAGAATGCACCCTGTGCTGCCGCACTAGTTATGCTCGTACACAGCCTCATGTCCGCCCTGCTCTTGCAGCCATTCCCCAACAATTCCCCTTTTCTTTTGCACGAGCATAACTTTCTGTGTGGCTTTGTCAATACTCCTCATGATACAATTATATACT
>NW_011190353.1:0-586 GCF_000146605.3 Meleagris gallopavo | reverse complement strand
GGACGTCACAGAGTACTCAGCATCTCTGGGGAAGAGCCAGGAACCATATATTTATCCCTCAAACATGTGGACTTGGACTGGTATCTACAGAATTCGGATGAGCTGGCAGCAAGTTTGCTGACCTCAGGAACAGCCCTGACAGTACGATCTCTCGCTTCCCCAATATTGAAATGGATGTCACAACAACATTGGTTAAGAATACCTAAACGAAGTAAAACTCCTCTACAAAATGCTGTAACATTGTTCACGGATGCCGGTCGGAAATCGCGCACAGCGGCTGCAACATGGCATGAGAACTGTCAGTGGAAGCATAAGATTCTACAAGCGCAGCCCGGGGATTCCCTTCAAACCTTGGAACTCTCGGCCGTAGTATGGGCATTTATGAACTGGTCGCAAAAATCTATTAACGTAGTTTCAGACTCCTTATATGTTGTAGGCCTGGTAGAAAGGATGGAGGACGCTAGAATAAGAGAAATTAACAAGGCTTGCGTTGGCTATTGCTTATTATAATTATGCTTTTACTGCTTCGCATAGTGTATGGTTGTATTATGAAGGGCATTGACAAAGCCACACAGAAAGCTATGCT
>NW_011190352.1:0-828 GCF_000146605.3 Meleagris gallopavo | reverse complement strand
GGAGTGGTAATCCTGAATGTTCTTTTCTGGAGTCATTAGGAGCTCTCTCAATGGCCAGGGTTATAGGCTAGACATCGTGTGTCGTTTGCAGTTTCTCTTGGAGGATCTGAAGCGTCCGAAATAGACTCCAGAGTAGTCCCCGTTGCCTCCTCAGCATGATTGTTCTCGTTCTGCCGAGGTGCTGTGGCAGCCAGGGACCGAGCCTTTCGTCAGCGACTCCTGCGTCGTGCAGGCCTTCTGGGATGGGAGCCAGAATCTTCAGCGGCCGCCCGTGAGTCCTCCGAGGCTGATGCTGCCAAGGGTTTCTTCTGCTGGGGAGGTTTTGTAGGACGTCCGAATGGGTCCTCCCTAGTTGGCTTTTTCCACTTGCTTTCTTTGAATTGTCCTTTGCAGGAGGAAGTTGTGTGTGTTATTTGCTAGGATGCTGCAAGTTTTCTTTCTTTCCTCCTTGGCTGCTCTTTGGTGTGATGTGCCAAGCTCTCCGATTGGCCCTTTCTCTCGGTGGTGTTTTCCTTTGCATTTTAGCATTTCCTTTCTCTTTCTCTTTGTCACTGGTTTTGCCTTGCGTTGCTTCAGTTTGCTGAATTCTTTTCTCTACTACCCTTGCATTTGTAGATGCCTTTTCTCTGCTGCTCCTCTTGCTTGGCTTTGCATTGTTTGTTTTTTGTTGGTGTTGGTTCTTTACTACGCAATTCCTTTCTTTGCATGCTTTTCATTCCTTGCTCGATACACTCCTTTCCTCCTCCTAGGAAATGAATTTTCTTTGGCTTTCCCTGGCTTTTTGCTTTTTTTCCATTCTTTTCACGCTCCTTTTCCTTCCCTTCCTTT
>NW_011190351.1:0-836 GCF_000146605.3 Meleagris gallopavo | reverse complement strand
AGGTGCTGTGGCAGCCAGGGACCGAGCCTTTGCTCAGCGACTCCTGCGTCGTGCAGGCCTTCTGGGATTGGGAGCCAGAATCTTCAGCGGCCGCCCGTGAGTCCTCTGAGGCTGATGCTGCCAAGGGTTTCTTTCTGCTGGGGGAGGTTTTGTAGGACGTCCGAATGGGTCCTCCCTAGTTGGCTTTTTTCCACTTGCTTTCTTTGAATTGTCCTTTGCAGGAGGAAGTTGTATGTGTTATTTGCTAGGATGCTGCTAAGTTTTCTTTCTTTCCTCCTTGGCTGCTCTTTGGTGTGATGTGCCAAGCTCTCCGATTCGGCCCTTTCTCTCGGTGGTGTTTTCCTTTGCATTTTTAGCTATTTCCTTTCTCTTTCTCTTTGTCACTGGTTTTGCCTTGCGTTGCTTCAGTTTGCTGAATTCTTTTCTCTACTACCCTTGCATTTGTAGATGCCTTTTCTCTGCTGCTCCTCTTGCTTGGCTTTGCATTGTTTGTTTTTTTGTTGGTGTTGGTTCTTTACTACGCAATTCCTTTCTTTGCATGCTTTTCATTCCTTGCTCGATACACTCCTTTCCTCCTCCTAGGAAATGAATTTTCTTTGGCTTTCCCTGGCTTTTTGCTTTTTTTCCATTCTTTTCACGCTCCTTTTCCTTCGCTTCCTTTCCCTTGGTTGGCGCCTGTCCCGTCCCTTTGCTCTGACGTTGCCTTCACTTCCCTTATGTGATCTCCCTTGATTGTTTTTGTCTTTTCTTTCCCGACTTGTTTCACTCAAGCCTCGTCTCTCGGCTTTCCTGCGGCGCTTGATGGATTTGCAGGTGTTTTTCTATTGCAGAGACAA
>NW_011190350.1:0-538 GCF_000146605.3 Meleagris gallopavo | reverse complement strand
TTTGCTGAATTCTTTTCTCTACTACCCTTGCATTTTGTAGATTGCCTTTTCTCTGCTGCTCCTCTTGCTTGGCTTTGCATTGTTTGTTTTTTGTTGGTGTTGGTTCTTTACTACGCAATTCCTTTCTTTGCATGCTTTTCATTCCTTGCTCGATACACTCCTTTCCTCCTCCTAGGAAATGAATTTTCTTTGGCTTTCCCTGGCTTTTTGCTTTTTTTCCATTCTTTTCACGCTCCTTTTCCTTCCCTTCCTTTCCCTTGGTTGGCGCCTGTCCCGTCCCTTTGCTCTGACGTTGCCTTCACTTCCCTTATGTGATCTCCCTTGATTGTTTTTGTCTTTCTTTCCCGACTTGTTTCACTCAAGCCTCGTCTCTCGGCTTTCCTGCGGCGCTTGATGGATTTGCAGGTGTTTTTCTATTGCAGAGACAATTGGGTTCACGCCTCCTGGCTGTCCTTGCTTCTTCCCTTGTGGTGGTCTTCAGGCTTCTCGTCTGATGGCTGGGTAGATCCATGCCCGGTAGCTACCCTTACCTCCTCCC
>NW_011190349.1:0-495 GCF_000146605.3 Meleagris gallopavo | reverse complement strand
CCTTTCCCTTGGTTGGCGCCTGTCCCGTCCCTTTGCTCTGACGTTGCCTTCACTTCCCTTATGTGATCTCCCTTGATTGTTTTTGTCTTTTCTTTCCCGACTTGTTTCACTCAAGCCTCGTCTCTCGGCTTTCCTGCGGCGCTTGATGGATTTGCAGGTGTTTTTCTATTGCAGAGACAATTGGGTTCACGCCTCCTGGCTGTCCTTGCTTCTTCCCTTGTGGTGGTCTTCAGGCTTCTCGTCTGATGGCTGGGTAGATCCATGCCTGGTAGCTACCCTTACCTCCTCCCCGGCATGACTAGGAGCGCTGTCCCTCGTCCAGAGAGATGTTTGTTCTGGCTAGCAGCCCCAGACTCCTCTGGGGTAGGTAGCGCAGAAGTCGCATCTCTCGTGGAGGCAGCAGCATGCCCAGTAGCTACCCTTTCCTCCTGCCCAGGCATGGATGCTCAGCTTTTGTTGTCCTCCGGGGCCCGTTGTCATGCTGGATAGCAGGCC
>NW_011190348.1:0-1286 GCF_000146605.3 Meleagris gallopavo | reverse complement strand
CTTTCCTGCGGCGCTTGATGGATTTGCAGGTGTTTTTTTATTGCAGAGACAATTGGGTTCACGCCTCCTGGCTGTCCTTGCTTCTTCCCTTGTGGTGGTCTTCAGGCTTCTCGTCTGATGGCTGGGTAGATCCATGCCCGGTAGCTACCCTTACCTCCTGCCCGGCATGACTAGGAGTGCTTTCCCTCGTCCAGAGAGATGTTTGTTCTGGCTAGCAGCCCCAGACTCCTCTGGGGTAGGTAGCGCAGAAGTCGCATCTCTCGTGGAGGCAGCAGCATGCCCAGTAGCTACCCTTTCCTCCTGCCCAGGCATGGATGCTCAGCTTTTGTTGTCCTCCGGGGCCCGTTGTCATGCTGGATAGCAGGCCTGGACTCCTCCAGGCTAGCTACGCAACATTTACCCCCTTGCAGGCAGGTAGGTGTCTTCCTGGTGGGTAACCTTCATTCCCCGTGACCGTTGTTTCTTTCCTTTTTTTCTCCCCGGATGCAGCTGTAGTCATTTCCTTTATCCTGTTTCCCGCAGGAGTGGCAATCCTCAATGTTTTTTTGCGGGCGTCATTAGGAGCTCTCTCAATGGCCAGGGTTATAGGCTAGACGTCGTGTTTCGTTTACAGTTTCTCCTGGAGGATCTGAAGTGTCCGAAATAGACTCCAGAGTAGTCCCCATTGCCTCCTCAGCAAGATTGTTCTCATTCTGCCGAGGTGCTGTGGCAGCCAGGGACCGAGCCTTTGCTCAGTGACTCCTGCGTCGTGCAGGCCTTCTGGGATGGGAGCCAGAATCTTCAGCGGCCGCCCGTGAGTCCTCTGAGGCTGATGCTGCCAAGGGTTTCTTTCTGCTGGGGGAGGTTTTGTAGGACGTCCGAATGGGTCCTCCCTAGTTGGCTTTTTCCACTTGCTTTCTTTGAATTGTCCTTTGCAGGAGGAAGTTGTTTGTGTTATTTGCTAGGATGCTGCAAGTTTTCTTTCTTTCCTCCTTGGCTGCTCTTTGGTGTGATGTGCCAAGCTCTCCGATTGGCCCTTTCTCTCGGTGGTGTTTTCCTTTGCATTTTAGCATTTCCTTTCTCTTTCTCTTTGTCATTGGTTTTGCCTTGCGTTGCTTCAGTTTGCTGAATTCTTTTCTTTACTACCCTTGCATTTGTAGATGCCTTTTCTCTGCTGCTCCTCTTGCTTGGCTTTGCATTGTTTGTTTTTTGTTGGTGTTGGTTCTTTACTACGCAATTCCTTTCTTTGCATGCTTTTCATTCCTTGCTCGATACATTCCTTTCCTCCTCCTAGGAAATGAATTTTC
>NW_011190347.1:0-1062 GCF_000146605.3 Meleagris gallopavo | reverse complement strand
AGGTGCTGTGGCAGCCAGGGACCGAGCCTTTGCTCAGCGACTCCTGCGTCGTGCAGGCCTTCTGGGATTGGGAGCCAGAATCTTCAGCGGCCGCCCGTGAGTCCTCTGAGGCTGATGCTGCCAAGGGTTTCTTTCTGCTGGGGGAGGTTTTGTAGGACGTCCGAATGGGTCCTCCCTAGTTGGCTTTTTTCCACTTGCTTTCTTTGAATTGTCCTTTGCAGGAGGAAGTTGTTTGTGTTATTTGCTAGGATGCTGCAAGTTTTCTTTCTTTCCTCCTTGGCTGCTCTTTGGTGTGATGTGCCAAGCTCTCCGATTGGCCCTTTCTCTCGGTGGTGTTTTCCTTTGCATTTTAGCATTTCCTTTCTCTTTCTCTTTGTCATTGGTTTTGCCTTGCGTTGCTTCAGTTTGCTGAATTCTTTTCTCTACTACCCTTGCATTTGTAGATGCCTTTTCTCTGCTGCTCCTCTTGCTTGGCTTTGCATTGTTTGTTTTTTGTTGGTGTTGGTTCTTTACTACGCAATTCCTTTCTTTGCATGCTTTTCATTCCTTGCTCGATACATTCCTTTCCTCCTCCTAGGAAATGAATTTTCTTTGGCTTTCCCTGGCTTTTTGCTTTTTTTCCTTTCTTTTCACGCTCCTTTTCCTTCACTTCCTTTCCCTTGGTTGGCGCCTGTCCCGTCCCTTTGCTCTGACGTTGCCTTCACTTCCCTTATGTGATCTCCCTTGATTGTTTTTGTCTTTTCTTTCCCGACTTGTTTCACTCAAGCCTCGTCTCTCGGCTTTCCTGCGGCGCTTGATGGATTTGCAGGTGTTTTTCTATTGCAGAGACAATTGGGTTCACGCCTCCTGGCTGTCCTTGCTTCTTCCCTTGTGGTGGTCTTCAGGCTTCTCGTCTGATGGCTGGGTAGATCCATGCCCGGTAGCTACCCTTACCTCCTGCCCGGCATGACTAGGAGCGCTTTCCCTCGTCCAGAGAGATGTTTGTTCTGGCTAGCAGCCCCAGACTCCTCTGGGGTAGGTAGCGCAGAAGTCGCATCTCTCGTGGAGGCAGCAGCATGCCCA
>NW_011190346.1:0-640 GCF_000146605.3 Meleagris gallopavo | reverse complement strand
TTGTTATCTCAGCTGCTAAGTAATTACTTTGGAAACCAACTCTTGTAGGTTTTTTTTTTTTCTTTTTCAGGGCTTGTGTACATTAGGGAAGAACTGAAGCAATGCTAGTTACTGCTTTTTATTACTAACGGAGAGGTTTTCTGTGTTTTCCGGGATCTTCCCTGGAAGAAGTTGGCAGCAACCTAAATGCGTGGATCTGGGCTGTCTAGACTCATCACAGATTTGAATGTGTAATATTTGAGAAGTTAAAATAAAATATGATTGGGTGACTTACGTGTCTTGTGTTTCTGTTGTCTAGGGAGACAGCAGCAGCTGGAAGCTGAGCAACAAGAAATGTACGTGGAGGCTGATCAAGACCTTTACAGAAACATGAAGCGTTCTGTGGAGCCACCTGCAGAAAGACCTGGGGAGAGAAGAATGGCAGAAATGGAGAAACTGTACGGTGATGAAGCTGCCAAAATCCTAGCTATGGAGACTGCCATGCAGCTTATCTTTGATAGAAATTGTGACAAAAAACAGCCCAAATACTGGCCGATTATTCCCCTCAAGCTGTGAGTACCTGGACTGTGCTCTGACTGGCACAGAGCTGTAGGGACAGTTGCCTCAAGCTGTGCTGCTGGAAGAGTCAACTGCACGTGTC
>NW_011190345.1:0-786 GCF_000146605.3 Meleagris gallopavo | reverse complement strand
CTAATTAGTCACTAGTTTGTGGAGCATCTAGAAAGAGTGGTTATCTCTGCTCCTCTGGGCTGTGTCTGCAGCTCTCAGGCCCTGGCTAGACCTGCTGTGGTTCTGCCATGCACTCTTCTGCCTTCTTTGCCTCACAGCTGGGAGCAGAGAAACTGCAATTCCTGCCCCTTAACAGGGAAAACCTACTAGCAGCAGCACACAAGGAGTGCGAGCCCCTTGCTATGGCACCACGACAAGGCTGAGCACTGAGCTCACAGCAACGATCTCCCAGTATAACTGAATCATACTGAATCCTTAACTCAAGATGAGAGTTGCCTGTTGGAAGCAGTTCTTAATGGAGACCATGCTGTGTGGCGTTCCTATTTTGGGCGTGCTACTTCGAAACCTCAGGAACAAAGTGGAGCTGTGCCAGGTTTCTCACATCCAAAGCAAAGATAGCTCATCTGACAAGCTGCAATGCTTCACCCGACATCAGGGTCCAGCCCTAGCACTGGGAGGCTTGGATCAGGCAGAAAGGACAGACTCTGGGAGTGCTGCTTAGACCCAACATAAAACTGGGTTCAGACTAAGAAAGGTGGATAGAAGCATGCCAGGATCAGAAGGGGCTCCCAGCTGCTTTAGGAGTAGGAGATTGCAGCATATTAGAACCTCTGCTGTGCTCAGCAGTGGAAGGACAAATTGAAAGTCCCAGTGGGACCAGTCTCCCACAGTTCATCTTGTTTCTGAGATTTTTGTTGACTGTCTGGCTTACAGGTAGCATGGGTCCCTCAATCCTGTCTTGCCTTT
>NW_011190344.1:0-2252 GCF_000146605.3 Meleagris gallopavo | reverse complement strand
CTGAAGATTCCTTTGTGTCGAATGTTCTACAGACGAGTAGCAAAGAAGACAGTTCTTGCTCCAGGGAATGTGCAATCCATGTGTTCAGTGAAACATGGCAGATGGACAAAAGGCTCTGGCTGGATTAACAGGCAGTCAGAGGAACACTATTAGTTCTCTCCCAGTAAGAGGGGGCTTAATTTGAAGCTTCTAAAACCAAACTTGTGCACCTTGCTTGCTAAGGAGTCTGACTTGCAGGGTCAGTATAAAGGGTCATCCTTGTCACCTGTCCAGCATGATGCAGAGGGGAGGTGTCACCATATAAAGATTGTGTTTTAGGCTGACCTGGCTGTGTGAAGGTCAGGACAGAGCCTTCTGGTCCCAGGCCAGCTTTCAGACAGGAGATGCCTTCTGCATGACCTATTTTATTTTTATTTTTATTTTTTTTGCTGCACTGGTGGAACACACCCTTCTTCCATCCCAAACGGGCTCTATCCTGGGAACATGGTTTCTAGTGCAGGAAGGGGTGCTGCTTTGATTACTGTGAGATGAGCTAAAGGCTTTCACTCACGTCCCTGAGCCTGCTGCCCTGACTGGTGTAGCTGCTCAGCATTGTGATCCTTGGGATGCCCTCGGTTAGGGGAAGGTTTGGTTCTGCTCTGAACAAGCAGCTGTGTGTGGTTCTGCTGGTGGCAGATCAGGGGGGGCAGTGACAAAGCTTCCCTCTGCTGCTAGCAGAGCATTACTGAACTGCAGCCTTGGGTGAGTGCAGTGTGTGAGCAGTACCACGGGGTGCTGCTGCAGTGCTGTTCAGATCTGATTGCAGGCTGGAGGGGGCAAGCTGATGGTGGAAAGCTGAGCAAACTGTCTTGGAATCCTTCTGCAGCCTGCATGCCTTCCCCAGGCCCGCGGAGGAGAGGGGTTTGCTGGTGTGTGTGGTGTCATGATTACAAACTGGTCAGATGCAGCATTCTCTGACCTTTCTGTGATGTTTCTTGTGTTTCCAGCAGGCCTTGGAGAAATCACCCAGCAGCTGAATCAGAGTGAACTAGCTGTTTTACTGAACTTGCTGCAGAGCCAGACTGATCTGAGCGTCCCACAGATGGCCCAGCTGTTAAATGTACACTCTAACCCAGAGATGCAGCAACAGCTGGAGGCTCTCAACCAGTCCATCAACGCTCTGACAGAAGCCACAACTCAGCAGCAGGAGTCTCAGGCAGCAGCAGCAGCAGCAGCAGCAGAGGAAGCCATAGAAGAGCCACCCACGGAGGCCCAGCCACCGGAGGAGCAGGTGACTCCAGAAGCAGCTGGTGCTCAGGGAGACATGCAGAACGTGCTGGCCGTTCTGCTCAGTCAGCTGATGAAGAGCCAGGAGCCTGTCCTAACCCTGGAGGAAAGCAATGGGGAGAAGAGCAGCGAGCAGCGGGGGCTGAGAAAAACCCCTACAATGCATCAGGAGGAAAGCACAGGTAAATAACCGTGAGCACTGCTTGTGCATCTCCAATGCCATTCACCTGGTTGAAAAAGTCAAGCTGCCATACGAGTGCCTGTGGTTCAGCTGTGACCTGGAGGAGCTGAGACATCTGAGAGCTGTGGCAGGGGGAGGCTGGTGAAGCGGGGCGTGGGGTGAGGATGGGAGGAGGAAGGTGCTGGGTGTTAGAATGTGGTCAGGGCTTACACACCCAGGTAGGCTTCTTGCACGGTGCGGTTATGCAGATTTCCCTGTCTCACTCGCCCCAAATATTTTTTTTTCCCCACCGTTACCTTCCTGCTCAATCAAGGAAAAAAAGAAAAGCGGTAAAGAACATGAGAAACGAAATACTGGAGAGCCCTGTGAGGGAGGGATGGGTGCACAGCTACCCAGGTTCAGTGTGCGTAGGGTTGTGATGTGTGAGTGCTGGAGCTGTGCAGCTTTGGAAGCTGAGGCAGCAGGTTGTTGTCAAGCAAGTTAGAGGCATGCTTAAAGACCTGCCCAAAAGGAGAGCAGCGAGCTCGTGGATTCCATTTCCAGAGGTGAGTGTAAATGTCTCCATGTCTTTTTTTTTTTTTTCTTGTTGATTTTTTGAATTATTAGCAACATCCTGTGACGACCTCACCAAATTGTAGAAGCGCCTCCTGAGTATGTCTCAGACTCTCCAGGGAGCCTCTTTTGGCCCGATACACAACTCCTCTGCAATGTAGCTGAACGTGCTGTGTTCTCGTGCCTTCAACACACCCGCCCACCACAAGCCAGTTGTGATTGTGCTTTTTTTTCCTTTTTTTCTTCTTTTTTT
>NW_011190343.1:0-540 GCF_000146605.3 Meleagris gallopavo | reverse complement strand
AGCTTTTCAACCAGGGCTGAACCTGAAGACATCCTTTAGGGGACAGCAGGAGACCTGAGCTGGCCGGGTACAAAATCCAGCCATATCCTACAAAGAAAGTTGTCTGAATTCTCAGAATAGGCAAACTAGTTCTTAGAAATGGCCATCTAATTTTCAGTCTTATTACTTCCCTCCTCCTTCCATGCAAAAACCTTGCAATAGGATCATAGAGTCATAGAATCATTCAGGTTGGAAAAGTCCTTAAAGATCATTGAGTCCATATATTCATCAATATATTAGGTGAAATTGTTTGGTTAAAATGCTGGTGACTGAAGCTAAACTCTTAAAAAGGGGGGTGTTGGAGAACCTCAAAGGCAGGTTTCTATCTGCTACACTGGGTCTGAGGGGAACAGAGATGGTTTTGGTCAATAATCCCATATTAGCACTTGATACCAGTAAACTGCCTTTTATTTTTGGAAATCAATGCTCTGTTGTCTCTTCCTTATGGAGACATACAATCATTTCAGTGCTCTCCACAGTTCCCTGACACTGTCAGCAGCA
>NW_011190342.1:0-774 GCF_000146605.3 Meleagris gallopavo | reverse complement strand
TGCTCCTCTCTATGGTTGTTTGCTATGTTGGAGGTCTCACATCTCTATTGTTCTCGTTCATCTCTATGGTTCTTGTTTGTCTCTATGGTTGTTCTGCTCCTCTCTATGGTTGTTTTCTATGTTGGAGGTCTCACTCATCTCTATGGTTCTCGTCCGTCTCTATGGTTGTTGTGCTCCTCTCTGTGGTTGTTTTCTGTGTTGGAGGTCTCACATCTCGATGGTTCTCGTGCATCTCTATGGTTGTTTTCTATGTTGGAGGTCTCACATCTCTATGGTTCTCGTCCGTCTCTATGGTTGTTGTGCTCCTCTCTGTGGTTGTTTTGTATGTTGGAGGTCTTGTTTGTCTCTATGGTTCTCATCTCTATGGTTCTTGTTTGTCTCTGTGGTTGTTCTGCTCCTCTCTATGGTTGTTTTCTATGTTGGAGGTCTTGTTTGTCTCTGTGGTTCTCATCTCTATGGTTCTTGTTTGTCTCTATGGTTGTTGTGCTCCTCTCTGTGGTTGTTTTCTGTGTTGGAGGTCTCACATCTCTGGTTCTCGTGCATCTCTATGGTTCTTGTTTGTCTCTATGGTTGTTCTGCTCCTCTCTGTGGTTGTTTTCTGTGTTGGAGGTCTCACATCCCTATGGTTCTCATTTGTCTCTATGGTTGTTGTGCTCCTCTCTGTGGTTGTTTTCTGTGTTGGAGGTCTCACTCATCTCTATGGTTCTCGTGCATCTCTATGGTTGTTTTCTATGTTGGAGGTCTCACATCTCTATGGTTCTCGTGCATCTCTAT
>NW_011190341.1:0-428 GCF_000146605.3 Meleagris gallopavo | reverse complement strand
CCGAGTTCACGGCCGGGGGATCGATACGGTGAGCGGGGGGGGGACATTGGGGGGTTATGGGGTGATATTGGGGGCTATGGGGTGGTATTGGGGGGCTATGGGGTGATATTGGGGTGCTATGGGGTGACACAGGGGGGTATTGGAGTGCTATGGGGCGATACAGGGTGGTATTGGGGTGCTGTGAGCTGCTATTGGGTGATATTGGGGTGCTATGGGGTGATACAGGGGGGTATTGAGGTGCTATGGGGTGGTATTGGGGTGCTATGGGGTGATATTGGGGTGCTATGGGGTGATACAGGGGGGTATTGAGGTGCTATGGGGTGGTATTGGGGTGCTATGGGGTGATACAGGGTGGTATTGAGGTGCTATGGGGTGGTATAGGGGTGCTATGGGGCGATACAGGGTGGTATTGGGGTGCTATGGGGTGG
>NW_011190340.1:0-505 GCF_000146605.3 Meleagris gallopavo | reverse complement strand
TTTCACTAATCTGCCCGCAGCAATGGGATGAGGACAAAGTTTGACTATGTTTCACAACTACTTGCTTCACAACTTGGGTAACATTGCAATTCAGGAACCACAATGAGCTATCCCAAAGCCACAGGGATATGGAGTATCATAGAATCATAGAATCATAGAATCATAGACTCATAGAATGGCCTGGGTTGAAAAGGACCACAATGATCACCTAGTTCCAAGCCCCTGCTATGTGCAGGGTCACCAACCAGCAGACCAGGCTGCCCAGAGCCACATCCAGCCTGGTCTTGAATGCCTCCAGGGATGGGGCATCCACAGCCTCCTTGGGCAACCTGTTCCAGTGTGTCACCAGCCTCTGTGTAAAGAACCTCGTCCTAATATCTAAATTAAACTTCTCCTGTCTCAGTTTAAAACCATTCCCCCTTGTCCTATCACTATTCACCCTCATAAACTGCCGTTCCCCCTCCTGTTTATACGCTCTCTCCAAATACTGGCTGGCCACAATGAG
>NW_011190339.1:0-343 GCF_000146605.3 Meleagris gallopavo | reverse complement strand
TAAAACCATTCCCCCTTGTCCTATCACTATTCACCCTCATAAACTGCCGTTCCCCCTCCTGTTTATACGCTCTCTCCAAATACTGGCTGGCCACAATGAGGTCTCCCCAGAGCCTTCTCTTCTCCAAGCTAAACAAGCCCAGTTCCCTCAGCCTTTCCTCACAGCAGAGCTGCTCCAGCCCTCTGATCATCTCAGTGCCCTCCTCTGGACCCGCTCCAAGAGCTCCACGTCCTTCCTGTGCTGGGGGCCCCAGGCCTGGACGCAGCACTGCAGATGGGGCCTCACAAGAGCCGAGTAGAGGGGGACAGTCACCTCCCTCTCCCTGCTGGCCACCCCTTTTTTA
>NW_011190338.1:0-634 GCF_000146605.3 Meleagris gallopavo | reverse complement strand
TTCCCTTGTGGTACACATTAAACATCCCCGTTTTTCTGCATCACCCACCAAGTGGACCCAGGTCCCTGGGCAATAACAGTTCCACAGAGAGGTTTGCCCTTTCCAGAAGCTGGAAGAACCCAAACTGCCTTTCCCAACATGTTCATTACATGTACAACAGGGACTTTATCTCCCTCTACAGTATGTAGGGAGCTGGATTGGGTAGGACCATCACGATTGATAGATCCTCTGGTATTGACTAACCAGGTGGCTTCTGCCAAATGCTTCTCCCAGTGCTTAAATGTACCGCCTCCCATTGCTTTCAGCATAGTTTTTAACAACACATTGTATCGTTCAATTTTACCAGAGGCCGGTGCATGGTAGGGAATATGGTAAATCCACTCAATGCCGTGATCTCTGGCCCAAGTATTTACAAGAGAATTTTGAAAATGAGTCCCATTATCTGACTCAATTCTTTCTGGGGTACCATGTCGCCACAGGACTTGTGTCTCAAGACCTAATATGGTATTTCGGGCGGTAGCGTGGGGTACTGCATAGGTTTCAAGCCAACCAGTTGTTGCCTCCACCATGGTGAGCACATAACGCTTACCATTACGAGGTCGTGGCAAGGTGATATAATCAACCTGCCATGCCT
>NW_011190337.1:0-512 GCF_000146605.3 Meleagris gallopavo | reverse complement strand
GGTAAATCCACTCAATGCCGTGATCTCTGGCCCAAGTATTTACAAGAGAATTTTGAAAATGAGTCCCATTATCTGACTCAATTCTTTCTGGGGTACCATGTCGCCACAGGACTTGTGTCTCAAGACCTAATATGGTATTTCGGGCGGTAGCGTGGGGTACTGCATAGGTTTCAAGCCACCCAGTTGTTGCCTCCACCATGGTGAGCACATAACGCTTACCATTACGAGGTCGTGGCAAGGTGATATAATCAACCTGCCATGCCTCCCCATATTTGTACTTTTGCCATTGCCCTTCCTCCAAGAGAGGTTTCATCCTCTTGGCTTGTTTAATTGTGGCACACGTGTCACAGTCATGAATGATTTGCGCAATAGCATCCATAGTTAAATCCACCCCTCGGTCTCTAGCACATTTATATGTTGCGTCTCTCCCTTGGTGGCCTGAGGTCTCATGGGCCCATCGAGCTAGAAATAATTCACCCTTGTTCTGCCAGTCCAGGTCTATTTGAGCCACC
>NW_011190336.1:828-2293 GCF_000146605.3 Meleagris gallopavo | reverse complement strand
CCCCATGTGACATCACACACCCCTAAGAAGATGTCACACACCCTATGTGACGTCACACCCTCCCATGTGATGACACCCCATCTTAATGACGTCACAACCCCCATGTGTCGTCACACACCCGATGTGACGTCACAACCTCCAAGAGACGTCACACGCCCAAAATGACGTCACACACCCCATGTGACGTCACACAGCAAATGTGACATCACACACCACATGTGACGCAATACCCCCAAAATGAAGTCACACACCCCCATAATGACGTCACACACCCCATGTGGCGTCACACCACCACATCTGAAGTCATATCCCAAAAATGACGTCACACACCCTACCTGACGTCACAACCTCCAAGAGACGTCTCACGACCAAAATGACGTCACACACCCCATGTGACGTCACTACCCCCATGTGTCACTATACCCCGAAAATGATGTCACACACCCCTAAAATGACGTCACACACCCCATGTGACGTGACACACCCCATGTGACATCACACACCCCAAAAATGATGTCACACACCCCATGTGACGTCACAACCCCCAAGTGACGTCACACACCCAAAACGACATCTCACGCTCCATGTGATGTCATACCACCACATGTGATGTCATACCCCTAAAATGATGTCACACACCCCATGTGACGTCACACCACCACATGTGATGTCATACCCCAAAAATGACGACATACACACTATGTGACGTCATAACCTCCAAGAGACGTCACATGCCCAAAATGACGTCACACACCCCATGTGACGTCACACACCACATGTGATGTCAGAACCCCCATGTGACGCAATACCCCCAAAATGAAGTCACACATCCCCATAATGACGTCACACACCCCATGTGACGTGACACACCCCATGTGACATCACACACCCCATGTGACGTCACTACCCCCATGTGACGCAGTACCCCCCAAATGATGTCACACACCCCTAAAATGACATCACACACCCCATGTGACGTCACACCACCACATGCGATGTCATACCCCAAAAAAGACGACACACACCCTACATGACGTCACAACCTCCAAGAGGCGTCTCACGCCCAAAATGACGTCACACACCCCATGTGACATCACTACCCCCACGTGACGCAATAGCCCTAAAATGACGTCACACACCCCATGTGACGTCACACCACCACATGTCATGTCACACACCCGTAAAATGACGTCACACAAGCATTGTGACGTCACACGCCCAAAATGACGTCACACAACCCCATTTCACGTCACACAATCGGAATGTAGTCACACCTGCCATGTGACGTCACAAACTCAAAATGAACTCACACCCCTAAAATGACGTCACACACACATTGTGACATCACACACCCCAAATGACGTCACACACCCCAAGTGATGTCACACCACTACATGTGATGTCATACCCAAAATCACGTCACACACCCCATGTGACGTCACAACCCCCAAGTGACGTCACACGC
>NW_011190336.1:0-808 GCF_000146605.3 Meleagris gallopavo | reverse complement strand
CACCCCATGTGACGTCACACCACCACATGCGATGTCATACCCCAAAAAAGACGACACACACCCTACATGACGTCACAACCTCCAAGAGATGTCTCACGCCCAAAATGACGTCACACACCCCATGTGACCTCACTACCCCCATGTGACGCAATACCCCGAAAATAACGTCACACACCCCATGTGACGTCACAACTCCCAAGTGACGTCACACACCCAAAATGACATCACACACCACATGTGACATCACACACCCCTAAAAAGATGTCACACACCCGATGTGACGTCAGACCCTCCCATTTGACGTCATAACCCAAAAAATTTACGCCACACACCCCAAATGACGTCACATCCCCCATGTCACTCAATACCCCCAAAATGACGTCACAAACCCCTAAAATGACGTCACACACCCATTGTGACGTCACACCACCACCTGTGATGTCATACCCCAAAAATGACGATACACACCCTACGTGACGTCACAACCTCCAAGAGACGTCTCACGCCCCATGTGACGTCACACACCCCATGTGACGTCACTACCCCCAAGTGACGCAATACCCCGAAAATGACGTCACAACCCCCAAGTGACGTCACACACCCAAAATGACGTGACACACCCCATGTGACATCACACACCCCTAAGAAGATGTCACACACCCTATGTGACGTCACACCCTCCCATGTGATGTCACCCCATCTTAATGACGTCACAACCCCCATGTGTCGTCACACACCCGATGTGACGTCACAACCTCCAAGAGACGTCACACGCCCAAAATGACGTCACACACCCCATGTGACGTCA
>NW_011190335.1:0-352 GCF_000146605.3 Meleagris gallopavo | reverse complement strand
CTTCTGTGCGCCCCTCTATGTCCGTATCTATGTCCTTATTCCTGATCATATCCATGTCTGTGTCCCCTTACAGCAGCTGCCACATGCCAGTGCCAAGGACATCCATCCATACACACAGATGGATCCTGGAGATCTCCTCAGCTGGGGGCTCCTGTGCTGGTGGCTCCAGGGCTGGGGGCTCCCTGGGGGTCCCAGTTGCCCCCACCGCTCCAGCAGTGCCTGCAGCAGTTGGCAGCGGCGCTCAATGGCTGCCTGGTTTTCCTGTGTCATCTCCAGGATGAGCTCCATGTGGGAGCAGTGGGCTGCTGGAACTGCCCTGCACTGGGGCTTTGCTCCCGCACGGAGAGCAGAG
>NW_011190334.1:0-686 GCF_000146605.3 Meleagris gallopavo | reverse complement strand
TAATATCTCATTTGTTTCCATGAGAATATTTTTTGACTTTGAGATTATTCATAGGGATTTTTTTGAAGAAAACGTAATGAAGATTTTTCAAATCTGTAAATATGAACCTTAATAACAATATTAATGTATCATTAATAAATATACTTACATTATAAATACACTGTGCAAAATACCATACAGGTGTAACCAATCCAATTTTCATTTTTAAATAACAAAACCAATAAGGAAATTCAATATCTGCTCTTGTCTTTTCTGGCTGTGTGTTCTGCCCAGAAAAATCTACTGTCTTCATGGCAAATTTTATCTGTAACACACAAGCAGCCCAGAATGTTATGTAGCCACTGAATCCTTTGAATCCTGCCCTGCCTGAGACCATAATCTTGGCTTTAAGATGGACACTTTTTTAAGTACGAAGACAATTCAATCTCTGAAAATCTTGATCCAGTGGCTTTCTTCAACACAGACTCTCTGTTCTGAAAGGAAAAGGGAAAACAAAGAAAGCACTTCTGATTTTGTGCAACTGAAAACTGGAAACTATGTGAAGTGATATAGGAATTCAGTACAATTGCTATTTAGAGAATTGGTGGAAAAGACTCCAGTGTTGCCTTTCCAGGGTCTTTGACTCAGAAAAAAAATCACTGTGTTTGTTTATTCTCCGTCTATTACAGCTTTCAGAATGTCGATTA
>NW_011190333.1:0-359 GCF_000146605.3 Meleagris gallopavo | reverse complement strand
GAAGGAAAGAAAGAAAAAAAAAGGCAGGAATACACACGAAGAGTGCATTATCTCTGAGAGATTTTATCTCAAATGCAAATAAAGACTTTCTAGGATGCCAAAAAATGTACATGCAGCTGAAGTGGAGGCTTATGGACATCCATGTGGTAACAGAGAGCTGCTAAAATGCCTGGGATCACTGAATGCCACAAGCCTGCTTTGAAGAAGGTTTAACAACAAAACTCTGATTCTGTGATTGTAGCATAGATATATATGCAGCTGAGTTCAACAGATCTTCTAAGGAAGGTCTTAAATGAAGATAGGATGGAGAACTGCTGGGTAGACAAGGTCATGAGAGCTCTTCCAGGAAGTTCTCTAAC
>NW_011190332.1:0-1186 GCF_000146605.3 Meleagris gallopavo | reverse complement strand
AAACAAAAGAAAAGAAAAAGACCTGTGCAGCACATGATGAGTAGGAAATGGGTCCCTGGTGTCCCAGAGGGCATTGGCCATGGCTTTGGGGGAGAGTGGTGGAGATGCAGCCCAGGTCGAGGAGGGCGAGGTTGAGCAGGAAGAAGTACATGGGGCTGTGCAGGCGGTGGTGGCAGGCTACGGCTGTGCTGATGAGGCCGTTGCCCAGGAGGGCAGCCAGGTAGATGCCCAGCAAGAGCCAGAAGTGCAGGAGCTGCAGCTGCCGCGTGTCTGCCAACGCCAGCAGGAGGAACTCGCTGATGGAGCTGCTGTTGGGCATCTGCAGGTCCTGGGCATGGAGTCCTGTGCAGAGTGCAGAAGAAAATGACGAGTCAAGACCAGTCACACAGACACTCTACCCACCATTATATAGAAGTTTTTGTTTGTGTGTGGAAAATGTTCATTTAACTCCATTATGGGAGTTTATTTTAATGAGCTTCACTGTACCTTAAGAAGTAGAAACTTAACAGGCTCTTATTTCCTCTCATTCCCTAATCTTATCTCAGCTGCCTGGATATTTTACTCTTCCAAGCAATTTCCATGCCTCATGTCTTTACCCTGTCTGCATACAAAGTGCCCAGCTCCACTTCTGTGTACTTAAATTTCTCTTAGAGAAAGCTGCCTGTTTGCAGGAGAAGTACATGCAACTGTTGCAAAAAATGACAATAATTTTAGCTGGTGCTGTCCTTTGGGAGAGGAAATGTTTAAAGCACTTCAGGAGATTGTTCATTTCACAGGAGAATGAGAAGTATACAAATCAGGATTCTCAGAGATATGTTCTTATTTCTCAGCTCCTTTCAGAATTCTGTCTACAACTCTTTCCCCTTCCCTAAGAAAAAGAAAAGGAAAATTACTGCCTTGTCTCTCCTCTTGCAAATTGCCTCTGGAAACACTCTGGCATGCAGTGTATCTGAGTATCTGTGATCCCCCTGCCCCAGGCAGCAGCTGTGGCAGCAGAAGACCCCTGCCCTGCCCTGCCCTGCCCTGCCCTGCCCTGCCGTGCTGGGGGCTCCTTCCTTCCACACGTCTCCCGCAGCGCCCTGGGCAGCTCCCCGGGCAGCTGAGTGCTGAGCCTGGCAGGCGGCAGAGTCCCTGCCCCGGCACACAGCCCCCTGGGCCACAGCCAGGGACCTGCTCTGCACGACAG
>NW_011190331.1:0-309 GCF_000146605.3 Meleagris gallopavo | reverse complement strand
GAGCGTTTGCTATCACAGCCTACAACACAGCCCAAACCTGCTTTTTTTTCCCCCCCTCTTCTAAATCAGCAGTTACTGAAAACGTAGGGTTTTTGCAGATCACCAAATAGATTTTTTCCCCCCTAATTACAGGGAAGCAAGGCATTAGGTTGAAGTGATCTCAACATGACTTGATTTAATTATGACAAGCTGTAAACCCCAATTAGTGACAGCACCTAAAATATCATTCGTTTTGAGAACACGTACACATGCTCCACACACACACACACACACACACACACACACACACACACACACACACACACACAC
>NW_011190330.1:0-359 GCF_000146605.3 Meleagris gallopavo | reverse complement strand
AAGATCATGGAACAGATCCTCCTGGAAGATACGTTAAGGAACATCATGAATGAGCAGGCAGTCTGAGACAGCCAGCATGGCTTCATCAAGGGCAGATCATGCCTGACCAGTCTGGTCACCTTCTGTGATGATGGAATGACAGCATCTGTGGGGCAAAGAAGGGCAGCTGGTGTCATCTGCCTGGACATGGTCCAACCACATCCTTATCTCAAAATTGGAGAGAGATACATTTCAAAGGTGGACTATTTGGTGGGCAAATAATTGGTTGGATGGTCACAGCCAG
Organism: Meleagris gallopavo; assembly: GCF_000146605.3. Lineage (NCBI taxonomy): Eukaryota > Metazoa > Chordata > Aves > Galliformes > Phasianidae > Meleagris > Meleagris gallopavo. Next base: position 76 of record NW_011190330.1, on the reverse strand, counting down.
AGAGTTGTGGTCAGTGGATCTGTGTCCAGGTGGAGGCTGGTCACAAATAGTGTTGTCCAGGTGTCTGCTTTGGGAC
>NW_011190329.1:0-372 GCF_000146605.3 Meleagris gallopavo | reverse complement strand
CCTGCCTCTTCTGGCCAATGTACTTATAGAATCTCTTCTTGTTTTTAACATCCCTCACCAAGTTCAGTTTCGTCCGTGCCTTTGCTTTTCTGATCTCCTTTCTGCAAATTCGGACAGCATCCCTGTTTCCTCCCCAAGTGACATGCCCTGGTTTCCACAGCTGGTACAGTCTCTTCTTTTCCCTCAGTCTGACTTGCAGGTCCTTGCCAAGCCCTGTCAGTTTCCTGCCTCTCCTGCCCACATTCTTGTTCAGAGAGATGGAGAACGCTTGTGCTCTCAGAAAGGGATCCCTGAAGATTAGCCAACTTTCTTTCACTCCTTTGCCTCTAAGGACAGCTTCCCAGGAGATCTCAACAATTGCTTAAACAGCCT
>NW_011190328.1:0-1508 GCF_000146605.3 Meleagris gallopavo | reverse complement strand
ACTGTCATATTCACAGGAAAGGTGCAGACAAACGCACGCTGTGCCAAGCACAAGGGTGCGCCTTGGTTGATTCAAAGGCGAGCAAGCGAGACAGGAGAAGAAAAGAGAAGGGGGAAAGGGAAGGGAACGGGGGTGGGAAAAGGGGCAAGCACTTCGGAACTCGTGATGTTCTGAGGTTCCGTCCTCTTCCTTCTCTTTCTGGGCTGGTCAGGATGCTGTGGGGCGAGCGCCGCTGGCTGTGGGGCTGGCAGCGCCTGTGATCCGTGTGATGGTCCCTGCAATTGGGCCGGGAGCTGCTGCCAGGCAGGCAGTGCCCAGCATCACACGCCGTGCGTGTGCCGTACCGCCGTGCTTCTCCCTTTGCGGGGCAGTCATGGGGGGTCGTTGCTGGAGGGGGGAGAAGCTGAGCCTGCTGTAAGCAAGACGACTAACTCCTGGCTTCTCCACTGCGCTTGGCACAGCGTGCGTTTGCTCCGCACCTTTCAGGAGAACGTGACAGTACAGTGCTTGTTCTGAGGCCTTCACCAGGTTGTTACAGTTGTGTGTCTATCACCAGTTAGCTGCAAGTCTGTCTCTTAAGCAATCAGACAGAGCGCGAGAACGGACAATGTTAGCCAAAAATAAATAGGTCGCCTCATTCCCACACCGTTGTAGCCCCAATGTGTTCAGGACTCGCTGCAACACCTTCCCAGGGAAGTGAGTTCCTCTCCCTGAGGCTGCCGGCTCTATTATCCTGTAGCGGGGAATGATTTGTTCCAGGAACGTCTTTATGGCTGAGCCAGACGTTGCCGAGGGTACGGGAAATGCTGCCGGCCATCCTGTAAGCTGGTGCACTGTCACCAGCAGCTGTTTAAGTCGCCCAGCCCCAAGCGTCTCCCTCAAATCTACCTGTCGGTGCTGGAAGGGCTGCACCGCCCACGGCCGGCCTCCCTTTGCTATTTGCTTTGTTTATTCTTCACTTCAGACATCAGCAATGCAAATGGCTGATCAAGCGAGCATCAGCGGTTTGCAAAGTCTGAAACTTTCTTTGTGTGTACCTCCTGGAGTTGCAAGGAGCGATAATTTTGAAAACTTAGGCGTGAGTCCTTCTCCAAGAAGACCGCTCCATGTTCTGAAACTTTACTGCTTGTGTGTATACCTCTCGGGGACGTATGAATTAATTTTGATTACGTGTGTGCCTCCTCGGGAAGACCTCTCTGCATTTTGTGATTCAAGTATCTTGTAACTGAAGTGTGAAATTTGATCCTTTTTGTGTGCTTCCCTCAGAGAAAGGGAAAGTGATTGGAGCACTCGCATTTGATGAGTGTCTGTTTCCCTGAGGAGGTAAGGAGCTTTTGAATACATGCACCTCCTCCTCCCTTAGTGTCGGTCTTTCAGTGAAATGAGAAATGAGTGACGGTATTGCCGCTATGAAGAGTGAAGATGTGTTATTTGACCTTTTAGAAAAGCATGGTGCTCGGCCCTCTTTATCAGGGGTGGATTGGCACGACCAAGTTGGCATAATTTGC
>NW_011190327.1:0-639 GCF_000146605.3 Meleagris gallopavo | reverse complement strand
GGTTTGCAAAGTCTGAAACTTTCTTTGTGTGTACCTCCTGGAGTTGCAAGGAGCGATAATTTTGAAAACTTAGGCGTGAGTCCTTCTCCAAGAAGACCGCTCCATGTTCTGAAACTTTACTGCTTGTGTGTATACCTCTCGGGGACGTATGAATTAATTTTGATTACGTGTGTGCCTCCTCGGGAAGACCTCTCTGCATTTTGTGATTCAAGTATCTTGTAACTGAAGTGTGAAATTTGATCCTTTTTGTGTGCTTCCCTCAGAGAAAGGGAAAGTGATTGGAGCACTCGCATTTGATGAGTGTCTGTTTCCCTGAGGAGGTAAGGAGCTTTTGAATACATGCACCTCCTCCTCCCTTAGTGTCGGTCTTTCAGTGAAATGAGAAATGAGTGACGGTATTGCCGCTATGAAGAGTGAAGATGTGTTATTTGACCTTTTAGAAAAGCATGGTGCTCGGCCCTCTTTATCAGGGGTGGATTGGCACGACCAAGTTGGCATAATTTGCAGTGTGTTTCGGACCGTATTAGTGTTTTACAAAATGAGGCTTGTATCCAGCTGGAAAAGGAAAGTCGTTGATTTGTTATTTTAAAGCAGCACTCCAGGCTGCTTTAAAAGCTGCCGTGGAGTTCCGAGATGAAA
>NW_011190326.1:0-584 GCF_000146605.3 Meleagris gallopavo | reverse complement strand
GGTAAGGAGCTTTTGAATACATGCACCTCCTCCTCCCTTAGTGTCGGTCTTTCAGTGAAATGAGAAATGAGTGACGGTATTGCCGCTATGAAGAGTGAAGATGTGTTATTTGACCTTTTAGAAAAGCATGGTGCTCGGCCCTCTTTATCAGGGGTGGATTGGCACGACCAAGTTGGCATAATTTGCAGTGTGTTTCGGACCGTATTAGTGTTTTACAAAATGAGGCTTGTATCCAGCTGGAAAAGGAAAGTCGTTGATTTGTTATTTTAAAGCAGCACTCCAGGCTGCTTTAAAAGCTGCCGTGGAGTTCCGAGATGAAAAGCATTTGGCGGAAACCCAAACTATACAAGCACTGCAGGAATCAGTTAAAGTAACACAAGAATTGGTACCAACTCTGTAGAATCAACCTTGAGGAACAATTAGAAAGAGAGAAACGTAATTCGGCTTCGTTGCAAATGGCTTTTGAGGAACTGTTAACGTGTAAGCACGCCAGCGATATTGTCACCCACAGTTTGCCTCAAGAAAAAAACTTTTCCTCAGGAGGAACTACGGGGAATGAAGGAAAAGGCTAGGTAAATTAGAAA
>NW_011190325.1:0-1438 GCF_000146605.3 Meleagris gallopavo | reverse complement strand
CCGCGGGGCGCTCGGGCTGCGGCTGCGGTTTGCTTTCCCCTCGGTTTGTTGGTGTTTGGGGTTGCAGCGGTTTGCGGTGCCTGGACTGAACGACCCAGTCGCAGGGTCTGCAAGTAACGTTGAATAAAAGCACCTGAAACAAGAGCCGGCGCTGCGCCTTCCTGCGCTCTGTTCCTGGACCGCGGCCGTCCTTCTGGCAGGGTTGGGCGGACAGATGGACGGACGCTGCCCTCGGCGACCCGTGCCCTGCCTGCAGCTCGGCCGGGCAGTTCTGTTTGCAATCAGCAGCACAGCCGCGTGCGGCCGGGCCTCGCGCCAGGCCCGCTTGTTAAAAAGGGACAGCAGCAGCTGCACGGAGCCAGAGCCGGCGGATCCGAGCCCGGCGAGCAGCTGCCTCGTCTGCAGGCGGGTCCCAGCACAGGTAAGAGGCAGGGATGGGTCGCAAGTGCCAGGCCCGCTCTAGGGGTCACGCCAGCCGGCAGCCGCGGGGCCGGGCGCTTCCTTCTGCCCCGGGTTCCCGTTGCGGCGCCGGTGGCGATGCGTTCCTGCGGCGGGGCCGGGAGCTCTGCTCCAATTAAGGGCCCGAGGGGAATGCGGGGCCCGGCTCCATCTGGGCCGGCGCCCGGTAGCGGCGTCCTGGTGCGGGGCTGAGGTCAGCGCGGAGCCGGGCTCCGTCTCACCGCACCACCTCCAGCCATGGCGCGGCTTCTCCCCCTCCTGCTCCTCGCGGCTCTGGGCGGTGCGGCCAAGCTGAAGCGCCAGCCGGCGGCGTGGGACGAGCGAGCGGACGGTAACGTTAGAGACCCCTCCTCGGCACGGCCACCGCGACGGGCGCGCAGCCTGCAGCCGGGCTGGGGGCTGTCCTGCCCATCCGGCCCCGTCCTGCCCATCCGGCCCCATCCTGCCCCATCCCATCCCCACAGCCGGGCGGGCGACGCGGGGCTGCGCCAACCTGACGCTCATCTTGGACAACTGGAGGTTCGCCATCACCTCGCAGCTGCGGAACCTCCTGCTGTTCCACCACCACACCGTGCTGCCCGACTACGGCCGGTGAGCGGCGGGCGGGAGCGGGGCCGGGGGGCTCCGGGGAGCTCCTGGATAGCCGGAGCCCTCATTCCGCTCCCGGCACAGGATCCGCGCCCTGTCGGGGGCACTGGATGAACTCTACGAGGACTTCAGCGCCCTCAAGGAGCAGCTGGGGCGGCTCTCGGGGCGCTTCGTTGAGGTGGAGGCGTTCGTGGATCAACTGAGTCGCAGCCCCGGGCCCCGCACTGCCCCGGGGCCAGGCCCACGCCGCCGGAGATTGCCCCATCCCGCCCTGAAGTAGCACCGCAGCTCACTCTGAGCCCCACCGCATCGCTAATAAAGCCTCACACCCACAGCGCCGCTGCCTGATCCCTGACCCCCAGCCCGGACATCGGGAGGGTGGGACCGAACC
>NW_011190324.1:0-2336 GCF_000146605.3 Meleagris gallopavo | reverse complement strand
ACTCGCAAAACCAACAACTCAATGCTCAATGCAGCTTTTTAACCCAAAAATAACACAAAGCCAAATAAAGCCACACTAATTAATATCTAACAACGCAGGTTAACCAGTAATTAGTTGCTAATTAATCATTAAGTAACGGTCATTAATTACCTGGATAACCGTCCACCCCGCAGCTGCTTCAATGCAACTTTAATGACGCCACCCCGCCCCCTTTAATACCCTCGGTCTGCGACGGAAGTGACGTCATCACGCTGTGACAGAAGCGAAAGTGCAGCTTCAAAATGGTGGCGCGCAGCGTTGCGTTTACTACGAAGATCCGTAGTACCGAGCGGAGGATTTTCGGTGCTTTTTATCGCTTTACTCGGTGTTGAATGCGCATTTCTTGGGCCGGCCAGCACCGCTTTCCTCCACAGCAATGGGAGAATGGGGCCGGTCTGTTTCAAAGCAAGCGCGTATGTATTTCTATCGCTTTGTGTATTTCCGTGTGTCTTTTTGAATAGCAGTTCCTATTAAAACCCCGTTATGGTTTTTACGGGGAACTTAAGAAGACACTGCGAGGGAAGGGGGTTTATGGGGTCCTTATGGGCTCCTTATGGGGTCTGGGAAGGTTTATAGGATCCTTATGAGGTATTTATGGGGTCCTTATGGGGTCCTTATGGGCTGCGATGCCGTTTATGGCACCAGGCGGCGCTCCGGAGGTCTGGAACGAGGCGCTGCAATTCGCAATCCGGCCAGCAGGGTGCATCCTGCTGCGCCCCCTGACTGCCGACTTGAGAATTGCAGCTCCCCCATTGATTTCCAATGGTTGCAATACTCAGCGCGGCAACCGGGGTCCTATGGAGGCTTATGGGGTCCTTATGGAGTCTGAGGCAGTTTATAGGGCCTTACGAGGTACTTATGGGTCCTATGGCGTCCTTATGGGATCCGAAAGTGGCTTATGGATCCTTATGGGGTCTGAGGGGGTATATAGGGTCCTTTGGGGTTTTTAGGATGCTTATGGGGTCTGAAGGGGTTTATAGGCTCCTTACAGGATCCTATAGGGTCGTATAGGGACTTATGGGGTCTGAGAAGGTTTATGGGGTCTTTGTGGGGTCTGGGAGGGTTTATAGGGTCCTTATGGGGTCCTTATGGGGTCTGAGGAGGTTTATGGGGTCTTTGTGGGGTGCTATGGGGTCAGAGAGGGTTAAAGGGGTCTCCATAAGGACCCTATAACCCCTATAACCCCTCTAAGGACTCCTTAGAACCCAATAAGACCCCATGGAACCCCATAAAACCCCATAAGTACCCCGTAAGACCCCTTAGAACTCCATAAGGATCCCTTAAGAAACCCATAACTCCACATAACCCCACATAGACCCCATAAGGATCCCTTAGGGTCCCATAGGAGACCCAAAAACTCCATAAGAACCCCATAAGAAACGCCATAAGACTCCATAAAACCCATAAGACCCTATAAGGACCCCATAAGACTCCCTAGGATCCCATAAGACCCCATAAGAACCTCATCAAGACCCCATAAGGTCCCCATAAGACCCCATAAGGCCCCATAAGAACTCCATAAGGCCCCTCAAAGGACCCCATAAGATTTCTTAGGATCCCAAAAGAGACATAAGGACCCCATTAAACCCCATAAGGACCCCGTAAGACCTCTTAGGATCATATAAGACCCCCTAGGACCCTGTAAAGACCCCATAAGACACCTTTGAACCCCATAAAACTCCGTAAGGACACCATAAAGACCGCATAAGGACCCTATCAAGACTCCTTAGGACCTCATCAAGACTCCATAAGACACCTTTAAACCCCATAAAACTCCATAAGTCCCCTAAGAACCCCATCATTCTAAGAAGGTTTATAGGGTCTTTGTGGGATCCCATGGGGTCTTTATGGGGTCCTATGGGGGCTTATGGGGTCCTTATGGGGTCTGAAGGGGGTTATAGGGTCCTATGAGGTCCTATCAGGGTTCTATAGGGTCAGAGAGGGTTAATGGGGTCCTTATAGGATCCTTATGGGGTCCTGTGGGGTCTGAGAAGGTTTATGGGGTCTTTATGGGGTCCTTATACGGTCTGAGGAGGTTTATAGGGTCCTTATGGAGTGCTGTGGGATCAGAGAGAGTTAATGGGGTCTCCATAAGGACCCCCATAAGACCCCCTTAGACCCCATAAGACCCCCTGGAGCCCCATAAGACCCGTTTGGACCCCATAAGACCCCTTAGAACTTCCATAAGGACCCCTTAAGAACCCCATAACTCCACATAATCCCACATAGACCCCATAAGGATCCCATAAGACCCCCTAGGATCCTATAACACCCCATAAGAACCCTCAGAGGACCCC
>NW_011190323.1:0-621 GCF_000146605.3 Meleagris gallopavo | reverse complement strand
CCTTTTTTTTTTTTTTCCCTAACTACGTCACGTGGTCTTTTAGAAGATGATACTTTCCAACAAACCTTACCTTATTTACCTCAAGTAATTTGCATTCACCAATCCTTGGGTGAAACATAAATGTGTCTGAAAAAGCAATGTGACTAAAAGAACTAGTTAAGAGTTGGTCTGAATTCTCTGTTAAACTTAGAGGATGAGTGGGAGTTTATATCCAGTAGCTCTCTTCTATACAGTTATGGGAGACAAGTTTTGGTGGAAAAAAAAAAAAAAGTTCAAGACAATGTAAAAGGCATCAATAAGAATTCATAGTTTGGGTTTGCTGTTAATTCTCCAAAATATCTACCACGTTGTTGACAGAGAGTAGCTTTCAGAGAAGAACTGATCTCAGTCATCATACTTACATAGGAATATATATTTTTAAATAAGGGATTTGTTGTTATTTTTTTTTTCTCAGTCCTCTGATGGCCTCAGTTGTTCTCATAACCTTTGTAACATTTGATTAAGAAGTGCTACACAGAAGAAAGTCTACGTGTTTATGAAACTTAGTTTACTTGTAATAGAAATTTAAAATGTGGCTGATGCTTCCCAAATCGTGTTACTGGATTATGTTACAACATGAGA
>NW_011190322.1:0-736 GCF_000146605.3 Meleagris gallopavo | reverse complement strand
TCTTCTGCCTTCCTGAAATACAGACTGTATGCAAGTGGCTGAGGTTGGTCTTTGGGTTTTGTTTGTAATACATTGTGGCTAACCCTGAATGTTTCAGTTCCAGAAGGCTGAATCTGATCTGGATTATATTCAACACAGACTGGAATTTGAGATAATGAAAAGTCTTCCTGATAATCCAGCAGCAGAGGTAGTGCTTTCAAATTAAATGAATAGATTTTATGGCATTCTACATGAAATTGGTAATAAATAGTTTTTTTCCTTAAGCTGAAAATATGTGAATGTTCATCTTGTTGTAAGATGTTTATTGCATGTACACCAAGGTATATGAATTCAGTGCAGCAACGAGCAGAAAGTGTACATTTCTGATACAGTGAAATTCCCCCATGTTTTATGTTGAGAGGTGAGCAGTAAGGTTAGCAGTAATGTTAGAGACAGTTCCCTGTCTCAGCTGAAGTGCAGCCTCAGTTTGAGAGCAGAGAAGAACCTGCTGGTCAGCAGTGCCAAGTACAGTGCTGGGGAGGGAAACAACAAATGGCAGCATGTGAAAATCTCATAAAAAGCCCTCGTTGCTATGTGCATTGTAACTTGTAGTCTTGGATATATAACCCTTTTATTTCAAAATCTCTACCTTCTTCCAAATCAGAAAAGCCGTATCATATTTGTCATCACAATAAAGGCCTCCTCTTGTATTCATTATGGAACATGGAGTTGTACTGGTTTATTAACAGCATCTGCC